>NC_051123.1:12352815-12368547 GCF_014839805.1 Manduca sexta
TTCCGCCCCCGCCGGATGTTGCGTTGAGCGGGAAAATGGCGGAAGTTTCACACCGGGGCGAAAAATCACCGAAGAATGCCGCGATATTTGCATGCGAAAGGGCACTTTGTGCACGGATCGGTTGTAAATTTGTCACTTTGTCAATGACTACAATGTTTGACACTTTTGTCATGCTAATCATGTTTCTTTGCGGCGGGGTTTTAAGAGATTTTCGGCTTGTTTTTGATATTCGATGTTTGTTATTGAATGAGATTTGCAGCAAAATGAACCTTATACGTTGTTACATCAGACAAGTGTGAAAATATATTATTTCTTGATATTTTTCTTACATTGCAGACTAAGTACTTATACCAATCCAGTATTGTGGAAAGCATGATTTAGATACTTGTCGAGTACGAATAGTCACGAACACGAATACTATTAGGTTTTCGGGTGTATTTATTACTCATAATTAATAGTCCATAGTCTAAATGAGGCATTGAAATCTACTAGCCCAGTCAAATGATTCCTAACAGCATTGTTAGACATACGATGTAGATATATGTTTAGAAGTGCATTATCTTCAAGACGCAACCTTGAAATTAATATAATATCTAAAGTCCTAACAGCGCTTTAATTAGATCCAAACGGCATGCCATTGCCCTTATTAACAGTTGAGAGTTGAGACTATCGCAATGCTGATAGTAATTTGCATTCAGTGATAATAATACTAGGATTTTTCCTGCGTGTATATTGCGAAATATAAAACTAATGTTTGTACTGAACTCTAATTGAAATCATGATTTGATTATACTTTTTGCATGTTTGATTTACAAAAATAATTAAAAAAAGTAAATATAAAACACATTCTTAATTTAAAATAATGTGGAAACAAACATTTCGACGTTATCAATCACGCGGCCCAATATTCCAAATTTAAAAAAATGGAAAAGCCGAAAACGAATTCCAAATTCAAAAACCGCCGAGTAATTAGACAGGTGATTCGCTAATTCGCGAAAAGAACGCCTTGATACGGCCGCCTTATTCCGATAAGTCGACGGGTAAGTCGACAGTCGAACCTGTGGGAACGTCACGTAGAGCGATCGGCATTCGTACAAAAAGTGACGCGGCGCGCGATAGCCGCGTCGGAATAAAAACCTTTTTGCGGTACACTCGCAGTCACGGTTGATATTGAGCTCTTGTGCTCTAGGTGCCATTATGGCCGGCCGTGTAAACTCGTCAAGTAATTGTTTAGTATTGTTTGATATTGTTTTACTGTATGGCTTCTTTGGCATTTTGTTCTGACGTAATGTTTTGAATGCCTTGATGACGTAGTTGGATTGCGTGCGCAGTACGACATCGCTTAAGGTCCCGGGTTCGAATCCCAGATGGCAAAGTGATATTGGGTATTTCTGCTATAAATATTCGTATATATTACACATTAAATCAAAACTAATGTTTCAAATCTTATGAAATCTCAAAAAGGATCAACACTGTCTATCGTTCTAATCTAATAACCAATTATCGAACAAAGCCCTTCGATATTCAGTAGCGGCCGACAAAAAACAAGACGATTACGAAAACATTCTTCTAGGAAGAACAGACGCCACAGGTGGGGGCTATTCTCACGCGGTCGACATTTATGTCATTATCTAATGTTGGGATTGATTATTAAGTAGGTAACTATAGTCTGAATATATGTTGTATTATTATGTTGTGTATGGATTAGCTAGGTATAGCAGCTAGAACTTAAAAATTGATATTAGAATTCTCACTTGGAAATTATCTCCACTGCACTGGTAAGCGGAGTGCGGTCCAATAGAATGTCGACTGACGAGAGATGATTACTCCTCGGCAATTGCAGTTATGCTCGCCTGTTGGAACCGGATATACAGAGGCCGATCCCGAAACGCGACACACTTGGTCACTATGGCGGGTTTTAACTTGTGTGTGGTCGCGATCCGGACGGCTATAAAATATATCCTATTAGCAAAGTTTATCTAGAAGTCAATTTGTACCTTTGTAATTTACGGTGTTGGTGGTGTTTCTACTGTTTATGGGCGATCATATCACATACCGTCAGGCGAATGGCACGCTCCTTTCGTCATTCAAAGCAATAAAAAAATTACAATAATAAGAGACACAGTTTTATGGAAACTTAGCATTGAACGTACAACCTTTCAAGACGTTACAATAACCGAAACAAGTAACCGAATCGCACCCGCGGACTTTGATGCTCGTGGTGTGGGGAGTGTTCGCCCCTCGGCCTGAGGTCACGGCCGCGGCCCGCTGTGGCATTGTATGTACTGAGGTACTGTGGAAGGAAACACCACTCACATTGTAAAGGCAAAAACTGGACCTTCTGTATTGATATATTGACGTACCTTCTGGATGTTATTTTCGTTATTCGGTGAATTTTGTTTGTCATTTTTGAGGACAGGGTTTGTATATTTTTATCTTTAATTTCGCAGGAAAATATTTTTGAAAACATTTTTTTAAATAAAATTTTAGCTGTAAAAAGATTTTTTTTTTAATAAGTACCAGCCAGTTCGACACCTGAAAAGCAAAAGGAAACTATAACTAAAAAGGTTCTAATTGTGTCGAAGTGGGAACGTCCGTTTCCCAAGGCGGTGCGCTCAAAGCGAATGCAATTTTGACAATTAAAATGTCGCGAATCGCTCACGTCGCTGTCCTTGAGAAGAATCTTGGACTGGTCGGACGATTGGCTGTGATTTTAGTAATTGTAAGATGGCTGTAAAAGCTATTGAAGGTTTTTGGTGGTTTTCTGTACTGTACAAAGTGACTTAACTGCAGCTGGTGTTAAGTGCAGTGCAGTTCAAAATGACAGCGACAAACGTTATCTCGATAGGGTCACTATTATTATTGTTATTCTTTCAATGTTATGGATGCACTGCACTTTAAGAGTATACATTTCCGAATAGTGGGGAATGTTTAACTTATAAGTCGATATGAAATCGGCTTATTTTTAGTACAGTAATGAAAATAAGATTTGGACTTAGGCTGATGTTGACAGCGAACAAAACCTCACCGATGAAGCAATCCCCATTACAAAATCATTTAACGACATATCAACCGAAATTAAAATAACAATTTTACGACATAATTTTCATAAACTATAAAAAATCATCAATTTGTTATATCTACATGTTTAAAACTATCGTTTAGTTTTAAAATGTCGTAAATAAGTTGTTTTGGTCGTAATATCGGAAACCTTTTCTCGATTCCAATTCTGGTCGCTCGTGGTCACCGAAATAAGTCACCTTTTATGTGGTCGTAAAATTTACTACCACACTATTCCCCGATCGATTTAAAATCGAATATCGGACGGGGAAATAATTAAAACGATCACATAATCGTCTTAAATCGTAAATTTTGGTGGATTTTGAAAAAAAACAGCTATAAAATGTAATTTGTATCGCGTCTATAAATTTTCTACGATGGTGACGTTCGGGAAGTGGCCGCTTTATTTCTGGATTATTTATTTGGTGAAATGTTTTTATCGAAAGATATCTGAATTTACAGATAATACTTCTCTTTTAATAGAATCTTCAATTCATTTAGGTTAGAATTGCTAAACCGTTTGCATTGTGGAATCGTAGTAGCAGTTTCTTAAGCAGCTTCCCTGCTGTGCTGTAGAGGTCGATTTGGACTTGATATTTAATTTATGCATTTATGCCAAGGTCACATTATGTACTTATTTGAGTTTACAAAGGAGATAATGATGATCCTTCAATGGTGATTGTATGTGTAGTGAAAAATTACATTTTTGAACTTGCATTTCGTTGCAGTCTACTAAAATACCTTTTTTTTATTAATTTCAAGACACTATCTTTCATATTCTATATGGTTCTTTCAAATAGAATATTGGCAGAGTATCTTTATTATATAAGACGCTTGAGTTACGAAGTACGCAGCATCCTTGTTCCCAGCGAACTCCCGGTCGGAGACGAATCGAGTTCAATTGGCTAACGATTGATTATTCAATCAAAACAGATTGATAGGCATTATCGGATAATAGGCGAACAACGGAGAGGACGCATGCACGGCTCTGCATATGAGCAAGACGTAAAAATAGATCTGACCCTAATACCATTTGACGGTTACGCTTTTTGCATTCTGATTTGTAACTGTATTCGAATATTGAATCAATTGCAGTTTGACAAACAGTTTAGACGTTCTAAATTTAAATTATTCGAATGATTTTCTTAGATTAAAACTATTTACGAAATGGTGGTAGTTTGAATTTCAAAATAAGAATCACATTCTAAATTTAAAAACTACACAGAACTCCTACATGATAACCGACACGTTTAGAATGACAATCGTTTTAAAAATGGAATCAATCCAAACGGGCCGCATCCAAAACCAATAAAGTACAAGATTTCCGCGCGGCTTGGGGTGACGTCTCACTTAACGCCGCGCCGACGTGATCCGTTTGCAAAAAATCTCTAAGCACCTCTTTACCTGTGTCGGAGGGCCAAGTTTTTCCTCCTCCTTGTAAACAACGGATAAAACTCGTCGAATCTTGAAAGTTTTCGATCGTGTTCGCTTGTTTCAATTTGTTCGCTATTGTGACTTGCGGTTGAGATTAGGTTGGCGCAACGTGGTTTTGGGTGAAAAGTATTTATTTAGTTAAAATTTATTTTTCATTTCTGTTTCTGCTTTATAAGTAAATAAAGTTTTTTTTATCCAGTGTTTATTATAAATAATGCTTATTTGGTTTATTTTTCACACCCTCAAACCATTTTTTGTCTGGAATCGATATTTCCGTGGCGGTCCCAGTGAAGTGCTAACTTGAGGACCCGTTTAGCGTTTGAATATTTTATATCCGCCGATACACTAATACGGCCATGTCGATGCTAATCAATTTTACTACTCCACATCCTGTATAGAGGGTGCTGGTGGAACCATAGACAAATTGGTAAAAACTATAGAGACTTGACCATATTAGGTAGTATTTTTTTTATTATAATGGGAGTATTTGAAATAAATTATTAGAAAAAGTTTGGTATATTTACATTTATTTTAACTACCAAACTAAAAACTATGAAAATAGCAGAGGACAACAAAATCTCTAAAACAATATTCCATAAGCAATGTCGGGTATACTTCGGGAACTGTCTCATTGTCACTTCCACTTATCTAAACATAGGAAAAACAACAGTAGTAAAAGCATCCCTTTGCTGTACCACCCTGTTAAGTGTAGATCACACACCGAGTCAATAAAACGCGTTGGTTTCCCTTCCGAACTACTATTAAACCATTCTTTTGATGTTTTTACTATACCGCCGGGATCGCTAAATTGACTACTCACTCGGTATAGACCTTTTTTGTCTCCCTCCCTTTATGTCGTGTGTCACTTTTATTATTCTAAGTTTTGCATAGATGTGTTCTACTTTTTCACCCTTATAGGGTTTTATAGAGATATTCAACAAGAAAAACCTAAATAATATGTGTTTAAGAAAATAAAAAAGTATTTTGTTCAGCGAAACGCAATGGCTAATGAAGTACAGATAAAAAGAAGCACGGAGCAATAATTGATACAAATTACCTTTGCCATCATTGAACCGTTAAAAAAATAAATTGAAATAAAAAAATAAGCGACAGGGCATAGACAACGGGCACACGTCCCTACCGCCGGAGACGTGGCCAATGGTAACAAATTAATAATTAATTTTCACGCGCGGCAAGCAAACGCCGAAGTTGGGGGCATTTCGATCTCGTTTTGTTCAAATTCAAAATTCATCCGACGCGTTCCAAAGTTGAAAAATTGTCTCTGCCCTTTGTTTTGTTCCTTCCGCGGCTTCGGCTGCTATCGATTTGTCGTATTATCAATGGTTTGTCGTATTCTGTATTTGAAATTGATATGTGTTTTTAAATTATTGAAATTTGAATTTAGAAGACAGGACAGTTCTTAAAGTCGACATGCCAGTTACAAGTAGCGTTCAGAACACGCGACACGCTATTCTCAGACGTATAATCAGCAATATACATTAGTGGAAGATGTAGTTTGAAATATATTTTAAATGGACCACGTATATCAAAGGTTGTTTAAAACTATTCATTCGGCCATTTTGTATATTTTTGTAGGATTTTTGATAGATGTCTGTCAGTCAATAAATTATCTAAAGGCTCTATTAAACTTTACTTACTATGTTTTTCTTACGGAGACGTAATGTTAGTTACCTGAAAATAAAAATAAAAAATTATTGCATGTCAAATTTGTAAGTACAATTATCAAGAGGTTTCCTTTATTTCCAACAAGCATTAAGATCGTGCAACTATAAAACTAATTACAGCGAGATATCGTACTTTACAGGATTTCTACACAAGTCTCCGATGCGGGTTTGCTCGTAAAATTAATTCAAATAACATTAATATTGTTTTACGACCTTTGAATTTATTTTATAACTAACATAAACGTTACCTCTGATAATGTAAACCATATATTTATGTGATGTAGATTTTTATTGGATATTTTAAATTATTGTTGGATTAAGAAATAATGATTAAAACGATTATTGTGAATTGATACAAAAATCATTAATATTTTAGATTATTAAATGCTATTGATATCAAATTACGGACATCGAAAGCATTTCCACGCAACAACTGTTATCTATACATAAATATGCAAATATTGTAGTTAGCATAAATATCGACATTCTTGACATATTAATGCCTAAAACATGCTAGTGGACATGCATTATTCAAAAAACTTATTAATTCTTTAAAAAAATAAAGAAGCAGAACAACTCATAATCATAGTATTCTTATAGCCCATAATGCTAGAAGCCTATTAACAAAGTTATTAATATTGAAATACTTTATAGATCACCAAACGATACACTGCCCACGAATCCAATAAAAAATAACGTTAATTATCAAAACAAGAACTCAAGTATCGGGGACATTAAATAAAAAGATTTTATAACACTATAAATAACTATAAAAACACAATAAAATAGTTTACTTGTGTGTGATCGATACATAACGATTTTTATCGCCATTTTTATGAGCCGGCGATGGGAAGCCGAATGGTCGATTCCACTTCATTATGTGCCTCTAAACAATAAAATATTATTTTATTAGTTGTTGAAAAAAGTTACTAAATGGGACGGCGTTTTGTCTTTTTTAAATTGTGTAATCCCCCGGGAGCCATACTGTATTACGGGAAATATCTTATGTTTTAGATATCTAACGAACTCGACCAGCATTATAATAAAAATCTGTGGCTAATAGGCCCACAACACGCAACTGACGTTTTTGAGAAATAATAATCAGGATAGTAAAAAAATGTGGTCAGCTTTTTTTATTAAATAAGCTATGACAAAAAACCTCGGTAAATTATTCAACGCGTTTCCGAACGCATGCAAATGTCATCATTGAAAGACAATAGTTTTGTTTTTTTATAAAAAACAACACGCAACATGTCAATAAGCGTGCTGGGTGGAAAACAGAAGGCCTTTTTGAATTTCGAATCGATCCTTTCACACTTGGAACAAGCGGCCACGACGGTTGATTTCCGTTCTTAATTCAAACAGGAGCTTCTTTTAAGAACGTTTTTCTTTTCAACCAGTGTTCTCAATGAGACGTTAACGCGCGGAACCCGATCGGTAATTTGAATACCGATTTCGAATTTCGAACATAGATTCATTCGATAAGTGACCTCGTTTATCGTAAAGGATATTGCTTATTTTCTATACCAATACGTATTGAACGAACCTCGGGAAGCGCAAGGTTTTTTGTTTGCATTGATTGGTTCGTATGTCAGCTATTTTGTGAGTCGATCGTGTGACGGCCACTTTGTGTATGGCGTTCGGAAGTCGTGTTTCTTCATTGACTATCGTTTTATGGAAATTCGATGTATTATTTAAATATTTTACCCGTTTGTCTATTCGTCGCTTAGTGTCTTATCGTATGTTAGTTTGAATACTTTATTACTTTATCAGTTTGTGCGTTGACCGTTTTTTCTTTGTATGTTGGACCCTTTTATAGTATTTATGTCATAATATATAATATCGGTAATATATCTTTATATTAGTTTTATTTATTGTTTTTTAGATTAATGTTACTATACCGTCGGTGTTACTTTGTTATATTAGATATTGAGTTAATCATCTCAAATAATAAAAACATCTTTTATCAAGAATATTAAACACGTATGTATGCGAATTACAAATTCTATTTTAATTGGTTAATAAAATCGATAAAGAAGGATTTTATTTCTAATCGATTATAAACCGGACCTGTGATTCTTTATGTAGGAACAAGTGCCCGGTACTGAGAACTGCATATCTCACAAATCTGAGATTTGTCGATACGCGCGTTTGTTTATTGCTTTTGAGCAGACGGGATGTGATATCTGGCGTTTAATAAGCTGAATTAACATAATATTTTAATTAGTGCATGGTAATGTTTTTATCGACTTGCGTTCTGTATATCGATATGTCATTAACTTTAAGACATTGGTTGAGAGCTGACAAATTTAAGATTTCATTCAATTCTGATAACTTCAACCATTTACAGCAAAAAGGCGTGTAAAATAAACTCGAAATTGCACTATAATTAATTGCGTTAATATTTTACGAAAAATCACATGTTATGTCGCAAAAGAATCTCGTCATTCAGCCAAAACATATTAAAAAAGCAAAACAAAAAAAATAAGAAAGTGGAAAAAAATTCACGATGAATACAAAGAGAAAAACTTTTCAAACCGACGACAATCGTAAAACAAATAAAGCGCGAACAGCTCGTAAATATAGCAGCGGTAACGCATCCGATCGCGAACGCGACTCGTCTTACAGATTAGAAAATAAAATCTATAAAAACTCATAAAGTGTTCATAAACACGATGGAGGCAATAAAAAAACGCACGCACACCGCCACATTCACTCATGCACACGCTCATCCGTACACTCACTCGCTCCCGTACACTCACACAGGCGCCCGCGCATACGATGTCGTACTTTGTCAGCTGTCGCGCGCTATTTCGGAACGCGCGTTTGAAAATCGAACTCTATCGAACCAGAGGGGGGATATCTACGATTTTAAATTTAGAACGTTTTTTTTTCTCGTTTTCGTTTCGTATTTCGAATGCTCGTTTGATTGGAAAAGAAGCGTTTATTTACGGCCAGTGTTATGTTGGAACTGGCAAACTGAAAAATTCCTGATATTTTCCTCCAACTGTTTTGTGTGCATCTGAATTGAATGATCGTTAAATTGAGAGGAATGAACACTTACACCTACAAGAGTAGGTCGAATTTAAAAAAACTGTGATTTATTTTCACATTGTCAAAATGACATTTATTCTAAAAGCTTAGTTTTGTTTTTGAAAATAGTAAATGTTTTTTTTTGAGAGCGTATAAACTGAGTACCTACTGTAGATTACTATTAATTTCAGTGACAAATTGTAAGATTTTTCAAACAAACCACCACCTGATAAATGACTCTACATCTTTAAAAACTACAATCGTCGATGACGGTTCAAAATTAGGGTTTTTAGGCTCTATTTTATATTGAACTTATCTTGCTATCAGTCCGCGTGAAGTTTTTTGGGATAAAAGTACCATTTTATATTTTCATAGATTGTTGAAAAATGGCCTACAGAACTCAGGAGTAATGAAGCTTTCGAGTAGTGAAAGAATTTTCAATATAACTTTAGTCTTTCTGGAGATGAGCATCTACAAACAATGAAACTCATAAATATTAATTATATTAGTATAGATAGTTACAAAAACATTATTAGACTTATGTTAATATGGTTGAGGAGGCCGATGGCTGGCACATGCGTCATACTCGTGAACGGGTGCTGCTTGTGTGGACTGTTCTGCCCATTTCGCTTACATTTCTAATTTCTTATTGCTAGGGGTACTGGGAGGAAATAATTATAAGGATAATAGAAAAATTTCATGATTCCTGAGAGGGTTGTGCAGTCATATAAAAAATTAAATTAATTTATTCCTTATTTCACGAGCCTATAAATGAACTGCTCTAAACTTTTTTTGTTTTTTTTTCTTACTACTTTATCATGTACTGTAGTCTTTACCCTAAACTGATTGAAAAGAGCAACACCAGAGTTTCTTGCCCGTTCTTCTCTGGTGAAAACTGCTTTCCGAACTGGTGGTAGAGTTAATATTGACGGAATCTAAATAATGTATAACATTTTACAGATTCAAATAAATCATTTCATTTCATTTCATTACTTTTGTTACAAGATCGAAAGCCAGCAAATATTAACCAACGAGAGGACATCCCTTCAAATTCTCAATATACCGAACCTGCTGGCCTTATGGCATGTTTTCCAATATTCTGAAGTTGTCCATAGAACACGTCAATTGTCTACACACAAACCGACTGCCAAGGAATAGAGTGCTACCATAAACTAAAGTTTATATAGTCGATTATTGTTAAGACAAAACATCGTTTGAAAACATCGTGCCAAGTGGGTGAGAGCTGTAATGCGTAAAATATATATATAGATCTCATTATGTTAAAATAACTTACTATTTATATTCTATGTTGATTTGGCTGAGAAATGGGATGTAAAGGGTTGAGTCCTGATTTAGTCCTAATATATAAATATTCATGATTATGTCTAGTATTTTTTTTTGTTTTATAGTTTCGTTTCCCTACCCAAATATTAAATATTTTGCATCATTTTGAGTATTTTTTATAGCTTTGATCTTGCCCAAGTAATGATCTTTTTGGTGAATCGTAAATCGTTCTACTAGAAACCTAGATTGGATATCTAAAGTAGAGGGAGACTAATGTATGGTGAATAACTCAAGTTTACTTCTATCCATTATGAACATCTAGATACTTAAATATATTTTTAGTTTAGGCTTAGTGGCTTTCGTTACTAACAGCGGGACGTCGGTACAAATCCCACGGAATTACGATGTCAAAACGATCGTACATTCTTAAAGAATTAGAGGATGTCAAATTAATATTCGTTAATTAATTAAACGACTTACTATAACACAATAACTATTTATCATCTAAATATAAATATATTGGGTTACACATACTTTTGCTTTGACTCTTGTTAAGGTCAAGTCCTGAAGGTGTTAACAGGGAGAGATTTTTGGACACAACACCCACACGTATTACTTTTTAGTTTGAAAAAAAAAATCGAACCCACAGTCTTATCTCCTACACTCATTACCTGTTGCGCCAGCGTGTCCAAATCATCCTTAAGCAATAGCTTTAGCTGAGAAATAAAAAAATCACTATGAACCCTTCGCAATTGAGCAGTTTATGTGCCAAAAAGAACTCATATACTAAATAATGTCAATACTCTTCTAACAGAAGACGCGTGGTAAATATTTTAAAATAAACACACTACATTTTTCAACACATCGGACGCGACCGTTTCTGATAATTTGGCATGAATCATCTCTCACGAGTTCGGACCGATTAGTTTTCATTTACGAATATTGTTTTACATTTTAAGAGGTTAAAATATTTTTGTGAATATCTTATGAAAGTCAACGAAATATCAGACGCATAACGCTCTATCCCTTAAGGAGTAGATTGAGGGCAGTGCACCCACTTTTCACCAGTATTCTGTCTATGTCGTAGGAGGTAAGTCTATCGCTTATTGGGCGCGAATTTCAGTCTGGGCTGATACTAAAGAAAAACCCAATATCACTGTCCGATGTGTGTTGCCAGCTTCGAAGCGGTGTTGTACCGCACGCAAGACGACTACAACATCGGGACACTAAACAGTGTCTTAAGGAATATAGTAGCTGCTTGATGGCAGATATAGACGAAGTGAAGGAAAAACAGACATTCGCAAACAGTGCCAGTGTTTGTAGTCAGTGTAACTACTGGACATAAGACTTAACATCTCATGTCACGCACGTCTCCTGGCCCTCTCATCGAAAATCAGCGCTGCAGTACCACTTACCTGGTACAACAGCATTCAGCTGAATGAGAGGTGCCATTGCTGGTATTTGTTTATTTATTTATTATTATTATTTTCTATTGTAAGTAATTAATATTACTTACATAAACAATTATTTATATTTAGACGTTCGTATTGTTGTTGTTTTGTTATGTGTTTTAATGCCAGCAATAAATACATCTTTCTTTCTTTCTTTCTTTCATGTCTCAGGATGGCGAGCGCAGTGGAATACCAAACAATACTTTGTAATTCAAGGTGTTGGATGGAGTTTCTACTGTTTATACGCGGTTGTATCGCTTACCATCAGTCGAATGGAAAGCTCGTCTCGTCGTTCAAAGCAATAAGAAACAAGAAGTCTACTAGTTGAACTAATATTTTGCTGTATATTTACTTTAAATATTACACTTTCAGAAGACTCTAAAATTTCTTGTTGCGTAGTCCAACCGTCTGAAAAGTTTACAGCGTTATGGTATCCCGTAACGTCTAAATTTAGAGTTTCTGATATTGTAACAAGGAATGTGCCGATTTACAAATCAGTCTTATGAAATAACTTTATCGACATTTTTAACAATAAAGTCGAAAAGGTCGGATATATTTTATAGCCGTCCGGATCGCGACCACACACAAGTTAAAACCCGCCATAGTGGCCAAGTGTGTTGCGTTCTTGGATCAGCCTGTGTATATCTGGTTCTAACAGGCATAATTGTATTGTTCTGGGATCAGCCCGTGTATATCTGGTTCTAACAGGCATAATTGTATTGTTCTGGGATCAGCCAGTGTGCCTATATCCAGATTCAAGGCATAGTTGTGTCGACTGCCGAAGGGTAATCATCATCGTCAGTCGACAGTCTATTGGACCCCACTCCACTTACCATCAGGTGCCGTGGGACTATTTTGTCGTGTCCGTAAAATTAACACAAAAATAAATAACCTAACTTAGTGATGATATTTCAATCATCAGATTAAAGTCAGGTGTTCATTGATAATCCGACTTAATATAAATTGACTTACATTTATTTTGTAAAAAACTTTTGTCTAATGATTGGTAATGACATTGTCAAATAAGAAAACAACTAGAAATTTGACCAAGGCCATCAATACAAACAATACACTGGTAAAAAGAAATGAGCAAAAATATTCGTTAATGTAATGATAAAAAAAATTGCAAGGGTATTTCAGATGTATTGACCGTTGGTAATGTCTTTATGAAAGTTTTTCTGTAAAATCACTAATAATAATAATAATAAATAATATCAGCCCTGTATTATATACTGTCCCACTGTTGGGCACGGGCCTCCTCTACTATTGAGAGGGATTATGCCTTAATCCACCACGCTAGCCTAGTGCGGATTGGTAGACTTCACACACCCTCGAAATTCCTATAGAGAACTTCTCAGATGTGCAGGTTTCCTCACGATGTTTTCCTTCACCGTTAAAGCGAACGATAAATTCACAAAGAATACACACATGATTTTAGAAAAGTCAGAGGTGTGTGCCCTTGGGATTTGAACCTGCCGGCATTCGTCTTGGCAGTCCGTTCCACACCCAACTAGGCTATCGCCGCTTATCAAAATCCAAATCACTAATATATCTTTTTATTAAAAATAATTTCTTCTGTTTATACACCATATTAATTTCCTCATGCGATTGTAAATTGATGATATCTCAGCATCCATACTTTCCTCATGTTTGTGTGATTGTTAAAGTAACAAACAATACAATTGACCGGGAAAGCCCCGATGTACAATATGACGGTGTAACGTTTACTGAATTTGTAATATATTATTTTTTGGCTATTTCCTTGTCCTTCCTTATTAACACTCATTCTTATTCTGAAGGAGACATCTTTACCATATTTTTTTTCTATTTTAATTTCGTTTTTTTTATCTTTAGCAGACATGACAACCCCATCGTAGCTTGTTACAATATAAATAATTTAATTAAATAACATAGTCTTAATTTTAGATAGGTATTGATTATTAATTATTGATAGATTACTAAATGTAACTTATAATAAAACAAAAAATAATAATTTAAATAATTATGAACGTTCTATGGCGCGTGTAAGATTTATATTCCAGCTTCAGGGTGTAGTTACTGTATAAGGACAATTATATCAGGCGAGCAACTTGCTCGTCTCATCATTCAATATGAATAAGTTATTTCGTTTATAAGCATTTAACTGATTTACGTTTTGTACTACCAAGACCAGTATTTTGATACGAATCTAGGAAAACGACATTTCCTTCACCAATGATGTCATTGCAATTATGACCCCTATTCCCACGTCTTAAGGTTCAAATTACCCCGCCGTTCATCGTTGTACTTTCAATAATGTATTTATTACACTTTACTCCCTTGTATTAAGGTTTAAAATACCATAATTTTATCAAAGATAAATTTACAAGGTATATTGCAAAATTTATTATGCATATACTAGATTTAATAGTATGAATAAATGTTAGATGTACGATTTAAGGACTTTGTAATAAGCAGTGACGTCACGGTCGTTGACTTTTAGAGGAAAATTGTGGATTAAGCCTTCCTTGTAGTACTCGGATTCAATTTGAACACGAAAAAGTGACTAAGTCTGTAAAGGAATCAATTAAATGTAAACAGATCTACTTACATAACTTATTATAATATTGATAAAGTTAAAAAAAATATACAAAAATATCCCATCCAGAAACAAAACTATAAATGGACCCTAAATTACTTTTTGGATATTTTTGTTGTAAGTAACAAAAACATTATTGCTGACGTTAAATCAGCGATATTATCATTTTACTGTTTCGTTATTGCTAGCTCGTATTTAGTTTAACTATAAATAGGCCTATAAGTCTTGTATACATATATTGTAATTTAATTTAGTAAAACTAATATATTGCTCTAACGGTGAAGGAAAACATCGTGAGGAAACCTGCACATCTGAGAAGTTCTCTATAGGAATTTCAAGGGGTTGTGAAGTCTACCAATCCGCACTAGGCTAGCGTGGTGGATTAAGGCATAATCCCTCTCAATAGTAGAGGAGGCCCGTGCCCAACAGTGGGACAGTATATAATACAGGGCTGATATTATAATATTATTATTATTATAATATATTTGTACGCTGACGCAACAGCAATGCATAGTGAACAAATTATGTATTTCTATAACACCTTTAAACTATCTATACTTACAAATAAATAATTTGATTTGAATAACTGTTTGTGTCCTAAACAAATAACTGATAATACTCAAAACACGTTGTATACTACACTCGACCAACGGGTACATAAAAATAGCACAAGAATCCACCATAATGATTTCTTATGTTTACGCGAATGTTAGACATAGAAAAATAAGAGTATTTTCTCCCTCGGGAGACAATAATAATATAAAAACCACGAAAAATCCGTAAATACTTTTATTTTCAAGAATCCACCACTCGACAAATGTCGAGTAAGTCCTAAATAAATAAAAAAAAAACTGATAATACTCAAAACACGTCGCATACTACACTCGACCATACGAGTACAAATAAAAATAGCAAGAGAATCCACCACTCGACAAATGTCGAGTAAATCCCGATACCACGCATTATCCGTTCGAGTATTTATCACCGGTCGATATCGCCGTAAAACTTTACGATTGGATATTTCGGGCCTAAAGACGTTACCAATTAACCTTTTAAGTTCTGCGACAACGTTTTAGTGTCGCTTTGCATAATGCGATCGTAAATCACGCGACAGTACCACTCGATATACGAGTCGATTAATTATCGATAATCGATTATAAGGATAATCGATTGTAATGCTTTATGCCAGGACATGTGTAATCGAGGG
>NC_051123.1:12369047-12389300 GCF_014839805.1 Manduca sexta
TTCGTTAGAAAGAGACAGTGGACTGCACATCGCCGGAAACGCTATAACGTATGGCGCATTGTGAGTAACAAGTTTGTGGGCGAATGCCATCGCCTTAAATACCATCTTTGTAATTGTAACCGATTGTGACTTCGTTTGTATTGTTGAGGTTTTTACCCGACAGCCCCAGAAGGAGTGTAATGTTTTTTTGTTTTTTTTAGCACGAAAGAGGTGGGCAGATACGAGACGCCTGTAGTTCCTTAATTTAAACTGATTAATAAGAGATGATTTAATTAGATTCTAGTTATGAAATATATTTTTTATTACATATACATACTACATGTATAATTGTATGCATATTCACTCGAGATGTCGCCACTATCGCCTTGACGATTTTTGCCACCAAACAGCAGTGTGCTGTTGTGTTATTTGAAGGATAAACAGTTATTAGAGACATTGTAAGACAAATCTATCACAAATGTAAGCGTTAGTCTAAGATATATTTTATATCCGCCCCGATAGCGAGCATCGCACACAAAGTGTTAAAACCCACCATAATGGCCCACGTAAGTGTCGCGTTCCGGAATCAGCCTGTGTATATCCGGTTCCAGCAGGCCGGCATAATTGTATCGACTGTCGAGGGGTAATCATCTCTTGTCAGTAAAATTTCTATTGGACCTCACTCCACTTACCATCAGGTACAGTGGGGTCACTATTCGTGCCAGTATAAAACTAAATATTGTACAATATGTTTGTGTTTGCATTGTTGGTATGTCTAATAAATAAATACAGTCACTCACATAGTGCGGTACTCAAGGCTTTGCAAAATAACTATAAGAGTTATAATAATAATAAATACCAGCCCTGTATTATATACTTTCCCACTGCTGAGCACGGGCCTCCTCTACTACTGAGAGGGATTAGCCCTTAGTCCACCACGCTGGCCTAGTGCGGATTGGGAGACTTCACACACCTTCGAAATTCCTATAGAGAACTTCTCAGATGTGCAGGTTTCCTCACGATGTTTTCCTTCACCGTTAAGCGAACGATAAATTCACAAAGAATACACACATGATTTTTTAGAAAAGTCAGAGGTGTGTGCCCTTGGGATTTGAACCTGCGGACATTCGTCTTGGCAGTCCGTTCCACACCCAACTAGGCTATCGCCGCTTATAAGGGTTATATTGCTGTATAATTAAACATCACGAACGACTTGCTTTCATTCAATTCTAAACCGCAACCTAACAAATCCAACGCCTCAATAACCACAAAAACATGCTTAAAACATCCAAACAGGCTAATCAAACACGCCGTCACGCTGGCCGCGTCGTGTCATCAGCAGAGAATAGATACCAAAATGACGAGGGTCCACAATTGGTATGCAAATCTTTACAAAAGGCGCATCATATTTTGTTTGAAAAACTATTGCGTATGGATTTTTTAACAATGCACTATGGATGTGTTTTAGGTGATTGGAACGCGGTGGAGGTAATAGCGATTTAATGACGATGAAATCGCTTGAGCGATTTGGTTTTTAGCGGTTCCATTTTTGAAATTATTGTGTATTGTAAATATTTGAGTGTTCTATTTTTAAATTTTACATTTATAAATTTGCCGAGACGCAATCGAATGAGTCTCATACAGTCAGCTCCATAAGTAGCTGATGAAATCCAAAACTTTAAATCATCTATATACGTATGTTCTTAACAAAATATTTTTTCCCTTCACAAAGAAAAAAAAATAAACTTAACAAGTATAGGCGATTAAAAGTTTTTAATTTGTTGAACTACTTATTTGGCTGACTGTACATTTAGCATCACAGATATAGTTTCAGCAACTATTGAGGTATACGAATCTTTAATATAATATTTCGACTACACTGTACCTACTATGCTTATCAAATATAATTTGTGCACCTAAAAATAATTCGACGTTTTTATCGAATACATTCTTGAATATTTTTTTTCTATTTACAAACCGCTATCTCTCCCGCTGATAACACAACCCCACAACAACAAACTGCGATCAGAAACCAACCCTTTGACAATGGCTGCAGTCATTACTACATTTGAATAAAAATATAAGGGATAAGGGTTCGCTCTTGCATAAGTAATTATAACAATTATTATTTGATAGATAATAAATTATGTTACTCGCGTGGCGAATTTTGAGGGTCCGTTATGATACTTGCGAAGATATTAATGGTGACGCAAAAAATAATATACAGTTTCCTCCTGAAAATAGCATTTTATAACTCAGTCAGCCATCTCGATACTTGCTACAACATTTTTTATAATATGATGTTCCTATTCACAATATTCACGGGAAACATTCATGGAAGATACCAAAAGTCATGTATTACCGATTTTATGAATCAAAACAACATGTCTCAACATGTCTTCCAGATCTTGCTCTATAACAATGGTCTCAGCGTGGTCAAGATCTTCAATTTTCTTAAATAAATAATTCGTTTCTACCATTTAGCACTAAAAAAACAGGAACTCAGACCTCAAAACACCCAATTAAGCCTCTACGCTAAATATTGACCTTAAACCGAAAGCAAACGGATAGTCGCCCCTCGATCGAAGGGAAATTATTTGATGCCGGGGATTAGAAAGTGGATCGTCGTTGGGGTAAAAAATCCTCAAGGTGCACGCGATCTGAGATCTTTAATTGATAAGAGGAATAAAGCAACGTGAGTTTTACGTCATACAGGGAACGGAACTACAGCCTAGTTGGGTGTGGGACGGACTGCCGAGACGAATGTCTGCAGGTTCAATACCTACAGATGTAAAAACTTTATTTTATTTTTTATTTTATTTTATTTATTAGGGATCACCAACAGAATTTACAATATATCATACAAGTAACTAATACAAAAAAAAACATCTGGACTAATTGCAATTCTAATTACAGGCAACCACAACATGCGCAAGGTTAGAAAAATAATTTAAACATAATATAAAAATAAAAAAAGAGAAATACTTAATAATATAAATCTATATACTATATACCTAATAACTAATATTAAAGTTTATTATTATCAGAATGCATATTATACCTCATCAATATTTGCCAAAATAGCTTGTTTGAATGTACACAAGGAATTATGGTAAATGTCTAAATTTTGTACTTTAATAGACAGCCGGTTATAGAGAGCTGACAGACGAGGGATGGGTGAGTGTCTTCCTACATTGGTTCGACAACGACGGACTTGTAGCACAGGACGAACCCGCCGGGGAGGGCGTGAGGGTACACTTAAACAAAATCTTGACAACAAGTTGGGGCAGTCATATTTGTTATTTAATAGTTTGTGTAAATGCACCATGTTCAAAGTATCACGTCTAACTTTAAGAGAAGTCATATTCAAGTAAATTAACCTATCTTGATACGATGTTAAGTTTCTGGGAATGTATCTACGGTAAGCCAAATGTTTTAGGAATTTTTTGGACACTTTCGATTCTATTGATATGTATTTTATAACTGGGCGACCAGACAGCACAACAATATTCCAGCTTACTTCTAACATAGTAATTGTAAAGTAAAATTGTAGTAGAGACCTGTTTGAATTCTTTACTACTACGAAGCACAAAACCAAGTGATCTATAAGCTGCACTAAGCATTTCGTCAATATGAGTAGAAAAATTTAATTTAGTATCCATATAAACTCCTAGGTCGCGAACACAGGGTACTTCTTTTAATATACTACCAGCAATATTGTAATTAGTGTAGATCAGATTTCGTTTTAAGGTAAATTTTATATGATAACATTTTAATGGATTTAAGTACATTTTATTAATGCAACACCATTCCATAAGTTTATTTAAATCTGATTGTAATAGTTCAGAATCCCTTACATTTTTATCACTCGTATTAACTTTAAATCGTCAGCAAATAGGTAACATTGAGAATATTGAAATAAATTAGTAATATCATTTATATATACATTAAAAAAGAGGACCGAGATTCGAACCTTGCGGTACCCCAGAAGATGCTACATAACACTTGGACGCACATCCATCTATTACGACGGTGGCGGTTCTATTCTTAAGGTATGATTCACACCAACGCAGTAGTGCGCCTTCTACACCAAATTTATTAAGTTTTTAGTAGTATTGTGTGATTTACTTTATCAAATGCCTTTGTAAAATCAGTATATATTGCATCTACTTGATAGCCACCATCTACAGACTGAGCTACATCATCCATATATTCCAACAAATTAGAATTAGTGGATCGTTTTAACATAAATCCGTGCTGGCGTGGTGATATGAGACTTTTTGATAAATTATAAATATACGGGTAAACTAAAGATTCAAAAATTTTGCAAGAGTAGAAAGAATAGAAATTGGTCGATAATTAGAGATCGAGTCTTTTTACCATTTTTAAAAACCGGAACAATTCTAACTTCTTTCCATTTATCAGGAAAAATCCCAGTTGATAATGATGTGTTAAAAATTGCGTGTAATGGAACTAGGAGATTATCTATAGTTTTACGTATGAATATAGGAGGAATATTGTCCGGACCGACACCTTTATTTAAGTTAAGCTGCTTAACGACACGTTTGATTGTTTGCATATCTATGTGAAGGTCACATTCACCACTTACAGTCACACCCGCGGGTTCAGTGTGGGAGTCGACTTCGTAAACGGAGGAAAAGTGCGTTGCAAACAAATCGCACACATCGTTCAAATTATTAGATTTTAATTCATTCAAGTACATGGTAGGTGGATAGTTCGAGCTATTTTTGCGCAAATTTTTAATGTGCGTCCAAAAAACTTTAGGGTTTTTTATAATTTCACTTTCTATACATGTAATATAACTATTATAATTTTCTTTAAGTAGTTTATCGCAGTCCTCACGTAAATATTCAAATTCCAATTTATCCAGAGGATTTCTGTATTTTTTAAATTTCTGATGATATTTATATTTGCGTTTTAACATTCGTATAAGTAACGGTGTAAACCAGATAGGATGCTCCTTATCTCGGTTTTTTGTGACAAAAGGAACACATTTAGTTATAATTTTTCTTAAGATTTCATAAAATTTATCAACCATTTCATTTACATTTTGGCACTGCAGCATATTATAATTCCAGTTAACTCCCATAAGTTCTAGGTTAATAGTTTCATAGTTTGCTTTTCGAAAATTTGGCTTAGAACACGAATAAGTTACTTCTTTTCTATCAATGATTTGTGTGTAAGTAATTGTTATATCTAATGGTGGGTGTAGTATGTCGACTTCTCTGACTGGACTAGGGGATTTACTTATTTTAATTACATTGTTTGCATTACTCAATACTAAATCTAATATTTTGTCTTTAGAATTTGTCACGTTATTAAATTGCACAATATTATTAAGTGACATAAAATCAATTAAGTTACATTTTAATATACAGTTACTAAAGTTGTTTGGTATAGTATGCGTGTTGTCGTGACTAATATCCCAAGTTATTCCGCTTAAATTGAAATCTCCAAATATGACTATGTTCCTACCAGCAGATTGAAGGGCTTCGCTACACTTGTCGAGATATATTTCTAAAACATGTTGAGTGACAGGCGGAGGTAAATAAATTGCACCTATTGTAAGACAATCATTGTTAGAGTTATTTAACTTTAATGTCACCCAGATATCCTCACAGTCGCTCTCCCAATCACACACTCGCCGCGAGATATAAGATTTTTTTATGGCAATTAACACTCCACCGCCTCTTTTTTAACACAAAATAATGGTGAAGTTTCTCTGTCACGTCTATAAACTACATACCGATGGTCAAATAATTCAGCGTCAAATATGCTGCTGTTCAACCATGACTCAGTAAAGATTACAAAATCATAATTATTTTTTAATATTTGCTGAAACACATTCGAAGTGTTTAACCTCAATCCCCTAACATTCTGATAATAACAACTAACAGGTAAGTTACATGAGATCATAAAAAAAAATATAAAAAATATAAGACACTTAAAAAACAATCAGATAAACAATTAAATTAATTTAGCTAACAAGTGCGAACAAACACATATATACTATCCGTATTTAACATGTGATAAAGTAATTAGATATTATAGGAAATTACAGTAATACGCAACCAGAATATAACAAACGGGTACATTATTAAATGAATACTGCATAAGTAAAAACAAAAATAAAGACTCTCCAAACAATCCTACCAACGCAATCTTTATGTGGTTTAATGAAATATAAATTAAAAATACAAAAAACAATCGTCAATTCAAACAATCAATCAATAATATAGGCATTACAGATGTGTAAATACAGGATGTTTGGTAAGTCTACTTTAACTCAGCTAGTGAAGTAGCCGAATTTATCAGTATGTACTCAGAAGTTTCCGTTTTGCGTAAGAATATCTTTCCGCTTTTTACCCATACAAATCTATAGTGAAGTTCTTTGGCCCGTGCTCTAGCTGCCGCGTGTAGACTCTTCATCGCCGGTGACAAATGCTCTCCAATGTACACAGGTCGTCTTTCTCCTCCGATCCCAAGGTGACTGGTGTTAAGCTTGTCTTCGTTGGTGGTAGCCTTCTTGTTAAAGATTACCGCTGCGGCTAAGAATCCATCACGTACTCTGGGACAGCTGAATTTAACGACAACAGAGCGTGGCCGTTTATTTTCTTTATTTATTTTCGAGATCCTAGTGCACAGATGAATATCATTCTCACATAGATTGTATTTGATGGTAGAAGCAATTTGTTTAACTGTAGTGATCAGGTTTTCCCTATTAAACTCAGGAATGCATTGGATTTCCACATTAGCCGCTCTAGAGTGCTGCTCGAGCTGAGACACTCGATCAGTAAGACTCATAACTGTCGATTTGAGATCCTGGTTTTCAGTCTTTAGTTGGTTAACAGTTTTTACGCTGTCTTCAAAGTCCACTTTCAGTTTCTCATATTTGCTCTCTAAATTATAGATGGTCTCGTCAACTTTAGTGAGTCGGTTTAATATTTCACTAGTTTTAATATCGAACTCACGTATAATACTACATTTAAAATCATCGAATAGCGCAGACATCTCTTCACGGATGGATTGGCGAAGATCATCTGTAGGTTTAAGGTGCGACATGTTTTCTTTTTTCCTCAATGTCACGTTAAAGGAATCTCTGTCACCAGAATTATTGCGGGCAGGTGTTATTTTGCTGGTCTTCGTCTGTTTAGGTAATAAAGGATTCATATTTATATTGGAAAAAAAGCCTGTGACAGCGACCTCTATGAACTGACAAATTGTGTTTTCCAATATTATCCTGGAAATGTAGTTAAGCTATTGAGCAGCAGATGGCGTTAAACTCAGCTTTAATTCAGAACACTTTATTTGAATTAAGCTATTGAATAATAGATGGCGCTTAACACGTTTAGATTTATGACGGTTACCCTTTTTATTTGAATATGTTTTCTTTTTAATATTATTATGGTTATTTATTTAATCACTATACACCATCACGATCGTCCGTATTTCACCTGCACACTGTAATTCTTCTCACTGTATATAGTTTACATGCACTATTTATGAACTATGCGTTTCATATAACCGTTGGAGCGGGAATCATCGATTTGAAATTGTTCGCACTTGTTTTGCCAAAAACTTGAGAAATTGTTCACTTCATGTTTAGATAACACTTGATGAGGTACCTTGCGGTTGTAACTGACTATTGGTAAAGTTTTGTGAGCTTTTAAGAACTTTTTCTAATTTTACGAATTTAAAAATGCACAGAGCGATGTTTAGGCCGGCACACTAGCGCCACGAATTGCTAGTCAGCTAGGACATACGTGAAGTGAAATACGTCTAGATTGAATAGTGTTTTTATCTAATATCACAACAAAAATATTTCAATAATGAGTTCTTGTGTTGCCGCGAATGTTAGACATCAAAATAAAAGTAATTTTCAGAACCCCTCCCCTGATCATGAAGGCATATCATTTATAATATAAAAAATCCGATTTTTTTTTTAATATTTCAATAAGCACCAGGAATTCGCACATAACCAACAAACTAGACTAGGACCTAAACCCTTAGCAGAGAAGTTTAGTATCAATAAGGGTATAGGTTTAAGGCGCATATAGCGGCGATAGCCTAGTTGGGTGTGGAACGGACTGCCAAGACGAATGTCCGCAGGTTCAAATCCCAAGGGCACACACTTCTGACTTTTATAAAATCATGTGTGTATTCTTTGTCAATTTATCGTTCGCTTTAACGGTGAAGGAAAACATCGTGAGGAAACCTGCACATCTGAGAAGTTCTCTATAGGAATTTCGAAGGTGTGTGAAGTCTACCAATCCGCACTAGGCCAGCGTGGTGGACTAAGGGCTAATCCCTCTCAGTAGTAGAGGAGGCCCGTGCTCAGCAGTGGGCGAGTATATAATACAGGGCTGATATTATTATATTACATATATATAGGTTTAAGGAAGACAATCTAGTCTAGATGAAATTTAGTGCTTAAGTATTCTGAATAATTACTGTGTTCTGTATTATTTCTTTTGTTAAATAATACAAAAAGAAGAGACCGTAAATAGAACTTATAACACAGATCTATTATCGAACACCAAACAAACTTTCTAACGAAACAAACAGTGAATTTTCGATTTCAATTTGAAAAAGGGTTGTAATTTTTTACCATTGTCCCTGTGACAAAAACTGGTGATCTAAATATAATAAAGTGTATTTGAATGTGAAAGGCGCAGCCGTCGTATGGAAGGAAGTGACGATCACACAAAACCAAGGGTTGATTTATTTGAGGCTTCCTATTGAATGTTCATATTTTGATATATATGGTAAAGATGCTGTAGAAAATAAATTATGATGAAGAAATATACAATCATACTAAGAAATAGAATACAATGCTTCATCATTGTTGACTGCCTTCCAATTAGAATGGCGATTTTTAATTAGTTACTTAACTACAGTTTACTAATAAAAGTCGATGAAGTTGACGTAAACAGCCATTTCTAAGAGGTCAATCTGGAAATCTTTGAGCAAGGCGTTTGTGTGGCTAATAATGAAGGATCTTTTTTTTATTGCTTTGAATGACGAGACGAGCTTGCCGTTCACCTGATGATACGGTCGCCCATAAATAGTAGAAACACCATCCAAAAAGTTGAATTACAGTATTGTTTGGTATTCCACTGCGCTCGCAATCTTGAGACATGAAATGTTAAGTCTTATTATGTTCAGTAGTTACACTACCTACAAAGAATTATGTAAAAAATTCAATACCGTCACAAAAGTAATTTCATAAAATCTCAAGACGCCTTTCTCAAGGTCACAAACGCAGTTTAATATTTAGCCTAAATCAAAGTTGTAGGTGGCATAACTATTGTTAAATTTGGGCAGCCGTGGCGGTCACCATTACCGACCATACAGTGGTTAAAAGAGCATTTGAGAGGTGGTTAAACACTAGCAATGATTGCAAGTATAAGGCGTGGAGTGCGGAACAGTGCGCCCGCATCATCAAATTTTAATTGTTATACCGACGCCGCGGCTTGTAGACCTAGAAATAAATAGAAATGCTTAGTGTGAGGTTTTCTAGCTATCTAAGGGATTTTGATGCGAGTGCAATAATTCGATATTGATATTTGTATGAAATAAATACAGTTATAGATTATTGTCTAGTTTTTGTTGCATATCAAATGTTAATAACGTAACTATATTTAGTAGCATAACGCTTGCTTGGCACTAGTCTTATATTTTGTTGAACAACAGCATAGTAATTATAATAAGATATGAGTGATATAATTAACATATTTTATAGCTTGGGAATCTCAATTTTTCAAGTTGAAAAGGTGATACTTACTTTTTAATAAACGGGTCTGAAAAGTATAGTACAAAATTAAAACTAATCAATCGATAAATAGCTTTAATTTATTATTATTGCTTTACTTTTATTTTTCACTATTACTACTAGGTTACCTTAATAGTATCATCTTTATTCTATATTTCTTTCATCCGGCTACACCTTGCATAATTTACTAAATATTTTAACAGGCTCTAACTTGTACAATTTAATAACAGCACTTCTAAAACAACGTAGTTCTACATCGAACCAGAAACATCAATTCGGGGCCCATTTTTTCAAGAATATAATATAATGTTGATTAATTAATGAGCCCCGTTTGTTTGAAACAATGAATCACACTGACATGGGGGCATTACCCTGTCTGCCCTCCAGAGTTACATTACAACGTATTGACATCTGTGCCTTGATAATTTGGAAATAGTTTTGATATTACGTTAGACTAATTAAATGTTATTGGAAAATAAATATAGGGACACATTTCTAGGGACTATATAAGTATTTTCCTGATGGTATATATTTGAAATTCGCCCGGATAGCGACCACCGTACGTAAGGTGTTAAAACCCACGTAAGTGTCGCGTTCCGGGATCAGACTGTGTATATACGGTTCCAACAAGCCGGCATAATTGTGACGACTGCCAAGGAGTAATCATCACTCGTCAGTAGACATTTTATTAGACCTCACTGTACTTAACATCAGGTGTGAGGTCATATTGCCGTTCTCAAAAAAAGTAGCATATTAAGGACAAAACTTTGACCATAACGGGAACAAATTTGAATCCCATACACTTATTACATAAAAAGCTAACCGCCAAATATTCAAACCTAGAAATATAAAAATTTCAACCATTGACGTATATTCTATAGACATGAACGTCCATAAACTATTAGTTCAAAATCTGAACTAAACTGGCAACCAAAACGTCACTGTTATAACCTATTTATTCACTTGAACAACAAATAATAAATTAATAAATAAATTTACTTATTTGACAAATATTTTTTATTCACATCCAGGTTTACACTTAGACTCGAGTTCTTGTATCATGAACACCACTCCGTACACAACCACACGCTGTCCATATTGACTATACTAGTCAGTTAGAATGGATAGCAGTTCAATTCAGTTGAACAAAGTGAATGTTCGGAATCTAATACGTAGTACATATATATCGATGATTTCAGGGAAATACACTAGATCAATTATTATATTACTATCTGACCCGACAGACGTTGTCCCGTCTTAACTATGAATTTGCAGCGCGCATTCTGTCAATCGCTGACAGTTATTTCAAACAATTGACAGTTATATAAAATTAATATTTTCGTTTAGTTTTCTTAAATTTTCTAATTCTCCGCGCAATTTTTTGAATTTCTTCTTTCTAAAGATCCTTCTCCTAACAACAACACAACAAAAACAAATAGTGAAATCGGTCCAGCCGTTCACGCGGGATGGCGTGACCAAGGAAAATAGGGATTCATTTTTATATATATAGATAATTTATTAGTCTGATAGAATATATTATAATATCTCATACATATACAGTATATTGTATACGAAACGTATTATCATAGACTAGTAATAAAGTCTTCAAGATTCATAAATAATTAATGCAAAACACAATTCGTGTTACAGAAGCTGGACTCGGCGCTTTGATCGTTGTTTATGGTATATGTGAGGAGCTTTAGCGGATGTGGCGAGCTTTTAATTTAAAAATTTCTTGAGAAACTGTATATGATACTCAACTGGCTTTCTTTGTTAATATTGTTATTGTAATTAAAATGATAATTATTAAAACTTAATTAATCCATTTCTTAGCTGTGCCCCTGTGTACGCTCGCTATCCATAAGCTAAAATCCTATCACCACCAAGATCTAAAGAAATATAAGGGTATAAATACATATTCACGCCTTTATTCTGTAGGGGTAGGCACACTATTAAGCGCTACATTCTACGATCTTTACACACGTTGACCTCTTCCACATGCATAGATTTTTGAAACATTTTCGCCGCTTAAGATACTCCTGACCTGCCCCTTTCGGAGATCATTTATTCGATCAGCATACGTTTTCCTCGGCATCCCCGTCCTACACATTTGCAAATATACGTTAAATCATTTCACCCAATAGCCTCTCATCTCTCATATCTTTTCATAAATATAAGCCCTTTAAATTATTTTGCCGAATACTCGCTTATATCTCACCACTTGTCCACGCACAGCGACATGATTGCGCAGTAGTAGGTGCGCATTGTGTCGGCCGCACGTGTTGCTATTGTCTGATTTTTCTTTAGGGCTACACGGGACTGGTGACAACCGGTCGGCTCCCTCCGTGGTTACGGCTTATAACTACGTAAGATTAACCACTTTCAAAACAAATGAAACAAAGAAATAAAAGGACTTTGTTGCTGTTAAATGAATATGATATGGTGAATAAAGATGTTTTGCTAGTGGCAGGATATGTTGTAACGGAAGTACAGATAGATGTAATATTGACCAATGACAAGATGGAAGAAGAAGGGTGATTGTGGAGCGAGGTGGTCAGGCAGCGGAGAAGAAAGGGGATAATATTATAAAATGTGGTGCAATTAAATAATATTTTATAAAGATTTCTTATGGTTACGCGAATGTTAAACATTGAAATTAAACTAATTTTCGGATTCTATCGCGGTTTTAGTATTTTTTATTTTCTCCCGATGTTTCGAAGACTTTGCAGCCTTCATGGTCACGGGAGGACTGAGGTGTTGTTCATCCGCAAAGTCAGAGTTACAATATCTACCTACTTTTTTAAATTTTTAGCTGGTGGTCCGATCTACTCAGAATGAGCTCACAGTGTCTTGAAGTCTGGCAGCCGGTCTTTTGGGTTCCGATTTAATTAAATGTAGAACTGGATCCCAGGCTTGTGCAAGCTTCCAACCATCTTCCCTATTGAAATTAGGATGTTTTTTTAATTTCAATAGCCTCGCGAATCATCCTAGGCAGGAATCTTGTGTGTGTCTTGTGTTCTTTGGCGAGGATTTGTGGCTTGTCTAGTGGCAGATAACCCCGTGACCATGAAGGCTGCAAAGTCTTCGAAACGTCGGGAGAAAATAAAAAATACTAAAACCGCGATACAATCCAAAAATTAGTTTAATATTTTATAGTTTGCATTATTTTTCGGGAAAAGTAAATTCTATTTATCCACGAGTTTGTTTTACTGTTATATCATATCCGCCTGGATATCGACCACCGTACACAAGGTGTCAAACCTGCCATAGTTTCCCGTGTAAGTGCGTCGCGTTCCGGGATCAGTCTGTGTATATCCGACTGTAATACTTCGGGTGCATTGGGATCACTTTGTATTGCGCGGATATAAAAAATATGCAATTTGTGCCCTATATACCGATAGGCTCGCTTTACCTTATGGGATGAAACATACATTGGCTAGAAGTGTGTACCATAGTTATATTTACCACTATAAAGATAAAGGCGTGATTTGCGTGTTTTTTACCGTACGGTGGAGATTCTATAAAAAAGACTCTACGTACTCTTCAATAATGTCTAGTATTCTATGTAGAGTTTAAATAGGTAGATCTGGAAATCTTTGGGGAAAGCGAATGCTCAGTAATTATTTTGTCTGATGACGATACGAGGTAATAAATAAAACAAATATATAAAAAAGCCTTATTATTCCTTGCATTATTACAAGATTAATTTATTACTACTAAGTGTATTATTTTATTATAATAATAATAAATCAAAGCGGCAATAGCCTAGTTGGGTGTGGAACGGACTGCGAAGACGAATGTCCGCAGGTTCAAATCCCAAGGGCACACACCTCTGACTTTTCTAATATCATGTGTGTATTCTTTGTGAATTATCGCTTGCTTTAACGGTGAAGGAAAACATCTTGAGGAAACCTGCGCACCTGAGAAGTTCTCTATAGGAATTTCGAAAGCACTAGGCCAGCGTGGTGGACTATGGCCTAATCCCTCTTAGTAGTAGAGGACCGTGCCCAGCAGTAGGACAGTATATAATACAGGGCTGATATTATTATAAGTGTATTATTTTATTAGTTAAACGAGGTAACAGATCTTAAATTAAAGTCTCACAACTTCATCCTTAATAGTAGAGACAAAAACCTACCTAGTACACAACATATCGTCAAACTTATATCCATCCGAAGTAAAGCGCTGACATAACTAAAATGCTTTAAATTAAGTTCAAAGCACGTCACTAAGATACCTTGCATTATGCTGAATTAAGCAATAGAAGGAACGCATAACACAATTACGAACAATGAATTGATAAGATCTTCAAAGGCATTACAGATAGATCGGTGGCGCAACGTGTATTTTTATCTAGATTGGAGTAAAGGACTTGTCTGTATTTGGTAAAAATGGCTAATTTATAATTAAGACTGTATAGCTAATAACTTATAGGTCGATATTTGAATATAAAGTGATAGAAATCAAAGCGACATACCTCGGTGGCCTAGTTGCCACAGAGAAATCTATTTTATAAAATCCCTCCTAATTTTCTTTTATACATTTTTTAAAGTAAAACAAAGAACACCCCAATAACATCCATTGACCAAAAAAATTAAACAAAAGATCAATTTTCATTCCGAATTTCCACTGGTAATTATTTCTATTGAACGGGGAAAGCCAGAAAACCCTTTCAATTCATACAAATTAACTTTAACAGAAGTTTGAAAAAACGTTAATAAATCATTTGAAAAATTAATAATTGATGCCGACACACCGGACTGACGGTGTTAAAATCAAATGGTGGAAAAAAATCCAAAGATTTGCATAAGAAGGGATAGGGTTTTTTGTTAAATTTTTATCGTGTTTCACTTTTTGATTTTTTTTTCGATGGTTTTGTGTGGATATGCTGGTCATAATTTTATTAAAATACGGCGCTATACTAAGATGCAAATCTTTTTTATTGTAATTCTAATTTCGTTTAGGTTTGTAGTAGATTGTGTGATTAGAAAATTGTATATACGTGCTTATTTAGTACAACTGTTTGTTTTTCCTCAATAAAATAAAAAACAAAATCTTGGAAGTGTGAGTTCACTAGTTGTTCGTCTGCCTAGACTTTCGAGAATAAAAAACCAAGTGAGTATGTGAACAGAAGTGTAGGTCAATGGCCACTCAAGGTCGAAACAAATTATATAAGAGTGGGAATTTTGTCAATAACATTGTTTTCTAAATATTTAATCTTACATTAGATTAAAAACATATGACCTTAGGTTTGTTTTAATGCAATCACATATCAAAGTTAAATTTCGTAATTTTAATTAAAATTTTCCGATATACCATTGCTGAATTCTATCTCTTACCTTCCTATGAATAAAATAATTTAAAAAATCTTTTTATTTTCAATAGTAGAGGAACTCCGTGCCTAGCAATGGGTTAATAACAGAGGCTATTACCAAGACGCCTTTCTAATCATCAATTGAAAACAGAAAAAACGAGTGGAAATTACATAACCTCCATAATGATATCTAAATAATTAATATTTCTAATAAAGCTGTATCCACAATATTCTTTCGTCAACCCTTCCAGCAAGGGCGGGGGTGTCGATCGGAGGGTTCCGACAGATGTTCATAATATCTAAGAACGTCTGAACTCGGCTTACATTTGTGCATTGTGCGATGTTTATTTAACATCTTCGCATAAAAAATATTTGTTTTGGTACCTTTATACTTTATATATTTATTGATTTAATATTTAGAAGCACTCGTGGAATTCGAGTTATAACTTTAAAAACTACCTTGTGTTCTTTCTTGCCGTTCAAGATTACATTATTATAATTATATCAGCACTATATTACTAGCACCACTGAGATATACCACAAGTTACTATTGAGACTGGACCTGCTATATTGCTGGGAAGCCTTAGTCCACCACGCTAGCCTAAAGCAGATGATTCAAAAATAATACTGACATAACTTTAGAAAGCTCAAGGGTGTACCCTTGAGTTTAGAACCTGCGACATACGATTCGACAGTCCGTTCAAAAGCCACGGCCGCATAGTTCAAGTTTACTCTGTTCCAAATCACAATAAAATATTTAGTGGTTCAGCCACTAAATAATTTTGCACTCCGATCCTTAAGTCCATGATAGTCATTTCCTGTTACTCAAATAATATAAATGGTGAAGGAAAACATCGTGAGGAAACCTACACATCTGAGAAGTTCTCTATAGGAATTTCGAAGGTGTGTGAAGTCTATCAATCCGCACTAGGCCAGCGTGGCGGACTAAGGCCTAATCCCTCTCAGTAGTAGAGGAGGCCCGTGCTCAGCAGTGGGCAAGTATATAATACAGGGCTGATATTATTATTATTATATTATTATAAATAATATAGGGTCGGATCAATAACTAACTTATCTCATATATTAAGTACATAAATAAGATGAAACAAAGTTGTTAACAGCATCTACGCCTCTTGGTATCAGTTAACATCACGTGACCGGTATACGTGAGTCATAACACTTAATCATGCTCCAAACGTATAAACTAACCTTCACAGATATAAAGATAACAAAGTTAATTTTAGATCGAAGTGTCGACATAAAAATTGCGAAATCGCCGTGTGCTTTGCCAATGGTAGCAACAATTGCTATTCAAATATTGCAATTCACCGCATCGCACGGAATAATTATGAACGGTGTGTATTAGAGGAGATAGCGGAGCGACTAGCGGAGGCGGAAGCGGGTCTAGTTGCTGGCGTATTTGGTAAACCCCATGAATGTCCATGATATTTGAATCCGCGCAGGAACCAAAGTTGTAAAACATAGTGGCCGACATATTTATATTACAGTCCGGGATCAGACTTCGCATTTACTCTTTCAAAACAGTTGACATAATAGGGTACCGGACTCATTTATGTTCTTTACTTTTATCAAATATTTACATAATATAAATTATAACACAGAAGGAATTTTTAAAATCCGGTAAAAAATCAACAAGTTATAAGTCTTTGAATTTCGGTGGAAGGGGTAATTAACAAGAAACAGAAAAGAGACGAAATATCCACATGTGACGTCATCGGGAATTACGACGCGTGCGAAAGAAAGAGATGAAGCGATATCCCCATATCGCGCCCACTTCTACACATTACAATATTTTAAATATGAATTACTCGCTCATTTTTAACCAATTTTTATGCAGTTTTCGCAGCAGTGCTTCTTTTCGTATTATTAACCATTATATATAGAATAATGGACAAAATCAAGCATAGGCCGGTCCCCTATTGTACAGAGGTTACTTTAATGTACTCTACGCCATTAGGAGATTTCACTTTGCTGTACGCATATAAAAAAGATTTAATATAAATAATGATTATCACTCTATAGTTCTAAGATGATCAATAAAGAATAGCCCCCTTGTTCATAAACATTATTTATCTAAGGACGGAGCATTGCTGTGATAACAAGTCTTTCTCAGCTTTGTTTATGTGACAGCCAACTAGATTCAAGTTGTATCTCAATATTAGCCAATCACAACGGCCCTATGTCTACGCATTGCGAAGGCATACCGTCAGCACTGAGAAACAGACTTGTTATCACAGCATTGCTCCGTCCTTAGATAAATAACGTCTATGAATAAGGGCGTTAGAGTACATATAAATACTCATTTCAACAGCAGCTTCGCATGCTTAAAATCCGTTTGCCGGTTAAAAGTACTCCACGGTGTCAAGGGATAATGTAGCTTTTATTATTGAGAACATTTTCAGAATCCAATTAGTAGTCCTAGAGATTACTTATTGTAAAACATACTTGCCTATTTATTATATAATATAGGTAGGTTGAGAGCAAAATCTACAATTCTAATATTCCTTCTTTTACGTAACTATTTAAGTGTGATACGTATAAGTCAGTCTAGTACAAACCTAAAGTAGAAAATAAATAAATATTACTGTTTGTAATTATATACTAATATCTAGGAAATAGTCAGATATATCTTTCTTAATGTCTACTTCGTTAAGTTAGAACTCAATAACAATAAATAATAAGTTTTTATTAGACTCAAAATTAGTTACAAATCGCTGTAATTCTGTTTCCTAAACTAAGAAAAACTTGTATTTTAGAACAGTGCCTTCCCATACAAATTACAATATTATGTGCCCAATATTAAAGGGATATAAAAGAATAACAATAAAAAATAATAATAAAATAAAACAAAAGACAATAAAACAATTCAGAAAATCATACTATACACACGCTTGTCTGTGTGTGTGTGTTTACGCGTGTATATGTGTATTGGTGTGTGTGTGTGTGTTTCAATACACGGCACTTAATGACACGCTTGTATCGAACGATTTTAACAATTACAGAGATAGAACTTTATACTAAGTCAAAATTAATTTAGATCACACGATCGTTTTAGGTCAATGATTGATTTAAATTAGAACGTAAGGAGAAAGTTACCAAATGTTATGAAATAAAAAAAATGAAAAATATTTTTATTTAACACAAAAGATCTTATAAGTACGTAATGAATATACAAAGTATGAAATTTTACAGTAAAGTACGAAATTAATCAATGTATTGACAATGGTCCCCACACTAGGGCAAGCCCGCATCGTAGGGGTCCCGTGACATTACTCAGAAGTGCTTTTAATCACAATAGACTTCGTTTCTGAAAAAATTACTAACATTTAGAAGAACAAAAATACTGTAAAAGACAACAGGAGCCAAGATTATGCCGAAATTAGATCACTGGAACTTTTTTTAGTGCTTGGAATGACGAGACGAGCTTACCAGTCACCTGATAAGCGATACGACCGCCCATAAACAATAAACACCATCCAACACATTGAATTACAAAATACTGTTCGGTATTTCACTGCGCTCGTCTGAGACATGAGATGTTAAGTCTTATTATGTCCAGTTACACTGGCTACAACTACATTGAAACTGTACATTATATATGATAGAGATTAAAAATGAAATGTAGAGCTCATGATTCGTTTAAAATACATCAGGAAGTTAAATTAAGCTAATTAAGTAAATCCATACCTGCCAGAATACAGATACAAAAAAATATTATATATTTTTTTAAATGTTATTGATTTTTTGTCCGCCTTAAAAAGCTTTTGTTTCGCCCGTCACTACGTTTCATACGATTATTAATCAGTGGCAAAGGGTGACATATTTACAAAAGATAAAGAATTGCCTTAGTTAACATATCGCGGCCAATTTATTAAAAAGCTAAGACAAAAGTAAAACTAAAAGAGAAGTCGGTGATTTGGGTTGTACGTTTCGCCACTGATACTAGTTTCTACTTGCAATCCCGCTCATATAATGGGTTCCTAGGATGTAAAGTATTTTATAACAATCAGAGGTATAACCTATTAGTGAATGAATTTATCTATTAGTGAAAATTTTCGGAATTCCAAAATATACTCGTTCAAACTAACTTCGGTTTCATTAAAGATTTAAGAATTATTATTGAATTAATATAGTATTCCTTTATCAGCACACTGCCGGCGTGCATATTATATCAAAGATCTCTAGGCTTCGATAGTCAAGTAGTTTTTTTTTTTTTTTTCAAAAACCAAAATGCCTTTTCGCGGCTTCTAGTTACGTGAAATAAACATATAATAAATAATAAGTGTAAAATAAACGCTCCTTATCACATCATGGGGCAGAAAAACATTGGCGGTTAGATATATTTCCTATCCAACATCTCGGTCTACCTCCTCAAGTATACGCGTAGACTAAACAAATGTAAAAATACATATATATTACGTCCATAATTGAGTAATAGGTAACCATAACATTTTAAAATTAACAGATTTAACTTCCAAAATATTTATCACACTTATCTAAAAATACCTTGTACTTATTCAATCTCGCCTACGTCAAGATATTTTCTCAATTCTAGGAAAAATAGAAAACCATCTTCCCCGTAAAATTCAATGCCTTTCACCTTAAAATTAACATATTTAATTTTCTTTAACAATATACTTTGTGATAAACAAAGATTTTTCTCGGAAAATGCTGTGAAAATGGGGAAAAGCGGCGGCTACTGCCATCTAGCGGTGAGAGCGTAACCGCTTTTCTTTGTCGCCTGAAAGGAAAAATGCGCTCGAAAAATATGAAACCTAAAATATTACTTTTATGGATTTTTGTGAGGGATTTAGTAATGGGCTAGAGACGTATGATAGTACAAATAACTAACCATATTGTGAATTCATATTAATTTAATACAAAATAATTTTCATTAAAAATAACATAATTTATTGCCCATCCATATTTTAATTTACATGGAATTAAAACTTTGTAATTACTTAAAAGTAATTTGAACTAAAATTAATCATTATTCAAAGAGAATGACAAAGCGCGTACTATTATCAGCAAAGATTAAGGTAAACATGCCAATAATTGACACTCGCAGTCGTCGTAGGAACCCAGTAACCGAAATTCGAGTGGCGCGAAACAAAAACTGACCTACTTTGGCGCCCTATCGAGTTCA
>NC_051123.1:12389800-12519146 GCF_014839805.1 Manduca sexta
TTGATACTGATTTATTTCTATAAAAGTTCGGATACACGCTGTTCCATCCCGCAAAAGCTAAAAAGCGTTCATATATTTTTAAAATGAAGGATTTGTTCATAGATTGAGTATTGAAAATATAGTATTTTTGTGTACTATATATTTCTTCAACAGTATATAGTAGCCACATCTAAAATATAGTACAATACTATATATTATAGTACGGTTAATCTTTCAAGGAGAAAGGCGAGAGCTTTTCAATTTTTTTTTTCTATTTTTTCCCTCAAGACATTTTGATTTTGAAAATAATTTATCGAAGCTATAAATGTTAGTGTACAAATATTCGGTGGTGTCGCGTTAAATATTACACTCGCGGCCAAATTAATCGGCTATCGTGCACAAAGTGGGCAGGTATTCCAAAAATTAGCCCAGATTTCGGATAACACGCGTCTTCTGAACGAGATTGATTGTCGATTCCTGATTATTTTCGGCCTCGTGTACAATTTTAAACTTACTTTAGAAGTTGAATTATAAAACTCATGGCACTCTTGATGGTACGTGCTTACAGCCGATCCTGGACATCGCACCATCCTCGTTACCACAACTAGATGAAGTTCATCCTAATATACGCAGGTACGTGACAAAAAATTCAAGAAATACAGATCACTTGCTATCGTAGGTACCCGACTGCATAATGACTTGCATAATGATTTCTTATGTTTACGCGAATGTTAGACATTGAAATAAAACTTAAACCGACCGACCTAGACCGGCTGCCAGACCTCAAGACACTGTGAGCTCATTCTGCGTAGATCGGACCGTCAACAGCTAAAATTTAAAAAAGTTGTATATTTGAAAAATGTAGGTAGATATTGTAACTTTGACTTTGCGGATGAACAACACCTCAGTCCTCCCGTGACCATGAAGGCTGCAAAGTCTTCGAAACGTCGGGAGAAATAATAATATAAAAAACCGCGATAAAATCCGTTAAATAGTTTTTAGTTTTATTTCAATGCATAATGACTTGTTAAATATAAAGTACAGGTTACTTCGCTTATAAATCTAATATAACTATCACCTTTTATTGATTTTTATGCTGTTAACCGCCTCTATAGCGTAGTTGTATTATGGTAAAATTGCAATGCTGGAGTCTCGGGTTCGATTCCTGGATCGGGCAGAATGATATTGAGTTTTATACGCAGTATCAGCACAAAGTCTGGAATTTGATATTATTATATATATTGCGCCTCCGCCTACTCCTTAGAGGATAAAAGGCGTGAGTATGTGTTTAATCTAACTAATATTAAAAATACAAAATATTTTAAAATGTTTGTATGTTTGTTATAAGTAAAGGCAATATCAACTGAACCGATTTGGATGAAATTTAGCACTAGGATAGACCATGTCCTGGATTAATTTTTATCCCAATGATGTGTTCCCATGGGATATTATGGGTATTTTTAAACATTCTTTGAATAGATGACGCTGACGTCATACAGATAATGTTATGGATTATTATAGTGTTTCAAGGACTTTTGTTGCAGTAAAGGCTTTTTACGAAAGCTTTTTAAGGAAAGCGGCGATAGCCTAGTTGGGTGTGGAACGGACTGCCGTGACGAATGTCCGCAGGTTCAAATCCCAAGGGCACACACCTCTGACTTTTCTAAAAAATCATGTGTGTATTCTTTGTGAATTTATCGTTCGCTTTAACGGTGAAGGAAAACATCGTGAGGAAACCTGCACATCTGAGAAGTTCTCTATAGGAATTTCGAAGGTGTGTGAAGTCTACCAATCCGCACTAGGCCAGCGTGGTGGACTAAGGCCTAATCCCTCTCAGTAGTAGAGGAGGCCCGTGCTCAGCAGTGGGCAAGTATTTAATGCAGGGCTGATATTATTATTATTATTATTAAAGGCTTTTTACATGGGCAAAGCCGTAAACACTAAGTATATAATAATATATGTAAAGACAAGCATTAAGATAAGCCGGCAACCTCCAGTGTACACTCATCATTGGAGATAAAATCGCGCGAGATTCCGATCCGCTGAAATTTTTCAAATACATTTTATTTAATTATACCTTATTTGAACGGTAATGGAAAGGAAACCCGTTAATTTTCTCATTTAAATATAAATAAATAACTAATTTATTGTGTTGAGTGTGCGATATATTTTGTATTTGAGGCCCCTATTACATAACATCATAATAACAGACAGACGCATTATTCTGGCATCCAAAGACACATTTCTCGTTGATCAACATTGCATTTTAACTTCTTATTTATTATAAAAAGTATTTTAGGCGCAATAATGCCACTAAGCTAGAAAGTAAAACAGATTTAGTGTGCACCGTGATTTCCCACATAGAAAAAAGTTGTAGCAAACATTGGACCATATATTATGCAGTAACTTTAAGTGTAGTACTTAGAGAGCCTATAAAATTTTAAGACTGTCATACATAAACACATGCCCAACAGTGGGATGTACTGGTGACAATAATTACTGCCCAAACACGCGTCACATACAAATGAAAGCCGAACCGCCTTCAATCGACAGATAGTTAATCGTATTAACATAATGGCTCGTCGCGAAGGCACCTGCTCGTGCGCATCGTAGAGAGTAGCCGAAGAAATAACAGAATGGACAAATCTCTGTGAATAGAAATTTTATATTATAGGTCTTGAAGAAAGGATTTATAGAAAATCAAAGTGTATTAAAGATTTGTGGGTAAGTTTGAGAAATAAATCAGATTTATTTTTTGTGGTAATGTAATATATTAATATGAAATTCATAGCTTACTTCTAATTCTTTCTTACTTAAATGGAATCATGTCAGTGTCAGAAAAATATCCAAAACAAATGTGGATATAGAAGAAAGTGATCTTTCAATTTACCCACTTTCCCACCATTGTAACGCGCAGCGTCGTCGTCCACCCGCGAGGTGGACAGATGACCTCATAAAAGTTACAGGAGGTCGCTGGATACAGGCCGCTTCCAATAGATCGATCTGGAAATCTTTGGGGGAGGCCATCCTGCGGCTGATGATAAAGGTCCCACCAAACCATCTTCACCACAAAGTAAACACACGTCTTGCTAAAACTATCCCTTTCATAGGTAGGAATATATCGGATAATATCAGCTCTACATAATCTTTGAAATATTTATTTCTTTATCTTGAATCGGCTCGCCATTAAATTGTGTCACGTTATAAATCCGTGTGGTTGTATCAGTCGCATCAGAGCCTAATATACGGCGTGGGCCGTCTCGTATTAATTACCAATGACTTATGGATGCTCGTAAAGAACTATTGACAGACTGTGCTCATTTATTAGATTGGTTTATGTTATTTTTTATAAGGTGTCTGATGGTTAGAGTTGCGAAGTGCTGTGTGTAAGATAAACTTGTATACTTATTTGATGATAGCTTTTAGTTGCGGTCCGCGCGTGAGTTTTTCTGTGATAAAAGTCTCCCCTTATAATAATATAATAATAATATCAGCCCTGTATTATATATTTGCCCTCTGCTGAGCACGGGCCTCCTCTACTACTGAGAGGGTTTAGGCCTTAGTCCACTACGCTGGCCTAGTGCGGATTGGTAGACTTCACACACCTTCGAAATTCCTATAGATGTGCAGGTTTTCTCACGATATTTTCCTTCACCGTTAAAGCGAACGATAAATTCACCAAGAATACACACATGATTTTTTAGAAAAGTCAGAGGTGTGTGTCCTTGGGATTTCAACCTGCGGCAGTCCGTTCCACACCCAACTAGGCTATCGCCGCTTAGATATATCTTCCCAGAATAAAAAGTCTAAAATACTCAGGAGTAATGTAGCTTTCTATTAGTGAAAGAATTTTCAAAATTAGTTCAGTTGTTCCAGAGATTAGTCCCTACAAATAGACAATGTTAGAAACTTTACCTCTTTATAGTATTAGTATAGATTTATTCATATTTAAACAAGATTCTGCGGAAGATGCTTTGAAGTGGAGTTGCAGTGCAACTACTGGACATAATAAGACTTCACATCTTATGTCTTAGGACGGCGAGCGCAGTAGAATACCAAACTATATCTACTTTGTAAATCAACGTATTGGGTAGTGTTTCTATAGTTTATGGACGGTCGTATCGATCGCTTACCATCAGGCGAACGGAAAACTTGTCACGTCATTCAAAATAATAAAAAATCTATCTCTCATTGATCCAATAAACTCATTAATATTTTCTTTTCAAAACAAACCACAAAAATTACATCAATATTTTATTCAATATAAAACCACGCATATATTAAAACGTATCTATAATCGAAACACGATGTTTTCAATACAAAACACCCACATTAAATAATCACATACAAATATATCGGATGAAAGAACCGACTGCCTTCGTGTTTTATTGACTATTAATAACGCATGCTTGTCTGTTTGTGTGGCAATGTGTCCATTAAATTTATTAGCTTTTTGGCGTGTAGATACAAGATGAGTGAATGATTTGCCATTTTTTTTTCCAAAAAAGACAACAATTATATTGTAGCTAGTGTAACTACTGGACATAATAAGACTTAACACCTCATGTCTCAGGGTGGCGAGCGCAGTGGAATACCAAACAATACTTTGTAATTCAAGGTGTCGAATGGTGTTCCTACTGTTTATGATCATATCGCTCACCATCAGGCGAACGGCAAGCTCGTCTCCTCATTCAAAGCAATAAAAAAAAAACAATTACTACATCCAAAATTTACCTCCAAAGTTCGTCATCATTAGATGTTTCTCTATTTCTAATCGATACCTCATTATTAATGATCGGGACAGTTATGTCCATAGTGATATCTCTCCATAGGCTTCGGTCTTCTGCCTGATGAAATGCTGCATTAATGACATTCTACGTGGAAACTTGGTCTATCTTTTGGGGCTTCGTCCTCGCCATTAGAGGTTTCACCATGCTCATTAATAGCCGTGCAATGGTGTTCAATGGTGTTCGTTCTCTATAGGAATTTCGAAGGTGTGTGAAGTCTACCAATCCGCACTAGGCCAGCGTGGTGGACTAAGGCCTAATCCCTCTCAGTAGTAGAGGAGGTCCGTGTCCAGCAGTGTGCAAGTATATAATACAGGGCTGATATTATTATTTATTATTAATGGTGTTCTTAAACAGCCATGACGTAAAAAAATCAACTGCTATGACGCGATCAATAAAACTACTGGAAATAGTGAAAAAAAGTGCACTTTCTTTTAAAATCAACAGAACTGCTGAAAAAAGTTAAAAATACGATGTTTAATTCTTTTAAAAAAATATATGATAAATATCGGTAGCCAATACAAGCAAACCCGGTCAAAAATATTACTCATATAGAAAAGTCGGAATATTAATCAGTCGGTCAGTACATATGGGTCCAATTCAATTATTAATATTTAAAATGTGGCGTACAATGCATGAATGGCCCTCGCCTTGTTTGTGGCTGTGCCTTTACTTACTCACTGACGATATCTTTGTGAATTAAATGAGGTGTGGAGATGGACTTTTTCAGGAGACATTTTAAAGTCATAATTGTCTTTTAGGATCATTATGCGACCGTGGGTTCTTGCATAAGTTTTGTTTAATTACAAAAAAAATCTAGAAGAAAAGTTTACTAACATGTAATATATATACATCAATTATATATTTTTTTATGTTAATTACCCAATGTACTTATTTATATGCAAGGAATAAAGTGCTTTATTATTATTATACAGTTATAAGAGTTAGACGGCGGACACTGACCAGGAAAACATCAAACAAAAAATATTAAATAGATACTAAATTTAGTTTTTTGTTAGTTGAAGAGTCAGACTACAGAAATTATAGAAACAGAGTATAAGCTGTTTATAAGAAGAATGGGTGGATTGTTGGTCCTCCAGGCTGGTTCAAAGGCAACGCATCCGTGATTCTCCTGGAGAAGTAAAGGTTTACGAGCGGTGACGTCAACTCGTTACTACGTGTATTATCTTGTTTGCAACATTATGCTATAGAATGATATGCTCAATTACTTATAACCTAATGATAAATATTGGGTAGGATAGTAAACAAAATATGATTTGGATTTGATATTCCTTTCGTAGCTCTTAATGATAACAATTTTTGCCGCTTGTCAACAAGTTTCCGTAGTGTAGCGGTTATCACGTGTGCTTCACACGCACAAGGTCCCCGGTTCGATCCCGGGCGGAAACAAGTTTTTGTTCAACTTAAGAACATCACTATATTTTTAAACGTAAATAACTGCTATATAGAATGACTCTCTAATCTAGTATATATTAGTGAATTGTAAGAAGCTCAAAAGGCAAATTGTGAGTAAAAAGCCGTCTCCATACTCTCGACTTGGCCGGACATCGTGGCGGGCGGGCCGATCTAGCGTGCTCCGTGGGCCGCTACTGTGGGCGAGCACAATGCGCCGCGCGCGCGCCTTAAATCATCTGCCGACGGCTTATTTATTATAAATTCTTTATGTGCAACCACCCTAATCAATTATCACTGTTTTTATTTTTCAATTCGATTTGCATTTTTGATATTGGTTTCCTAACGCCTGCCTGGGACCGAATAGGATCTCCACGTAAAGGTGTTTGGTGTAAAACTAACCTTTTTACATCGTGTTTGATATATATTGTGTTGATCTCACAGTACAGTGTAGTAAAACGTGGAAGTAGCCATGACTGGAAACTAATAATGACAAAGGTGGCAGATATTGGGCATTATTTCTAGATATCACTGCGTTGTTTGCTTCTGTTGCCATTATTATACTATGGTGCTACTACTATGCTATACTAAGTACTTGATTGTAGACGTTTACCTTCATTCGACTGCTTCGGTAACGTAGATGTATTACGGTACAACTGCAGTATGAGGTCTCGGGTTCAATCCTCGAGTCGCTCAAAGTGATTTTGGGTTTTTCTAATATAGGAGTCTGGAATGTGCCCGAAATGGCGATCGGCTCGCCCCTATCACATGTGATGAAATACATACAGCGGTGAGTACGTCAGTTGCGCCTGCGCCTTTGCATACTCTTTGGGGATAAACAGCGTGTATGTAACTTTTATGACGTCACATGTTTGTATATTTTATAATTTCCATTGAAGCTTCAATAAAATATCTAGGTTATAATGTATTGGATAGCGTTCATTTATCGCGCCGGCACCACATGTTGTCGGCTTCCCGGAAATGAGGAATTGCCAATATTTTTTAATGACCACACGCTAATTAGGGCGTCAATTAGCTGGCGGTATTGCTGGCCATTGGATATGTAGAGTTAATAAGGTTTAGAATAGATAGAGCTAAAAATATATATATTCCCGGTACAATTCTTATTTTTATCATTTTTTTTTCCACGATCTAGCTGTTTGATTTAATTGGAATCGTATTACCTTACAATACGAATTTTGACTTATCTACTTTTCAATAACTAACTATAATACACTTACTATAAGATCCTTTGAAGTCTCACCCGTGTTAATAAACAGCATCAATTCAAATTCAGTACAAAAACCTTGAATTACATAATCAGCTGCCACCTCTACCAATTCCATTTTCCTGATCCAGCAATTTGCGATTTATTATAACGCGATAGTGGCGTGTTTTGAATAACCCTTAACGATGGATAATGTAGGATGTCCAATCACCTGCCCGAATACTGGGCTTTTTGTTTCGATCGGATGACGATTCCTCGATAATTTGACGACGCAAATGTTTGGAGTATTGGTAAAGGGATGTGGTTTTTTGTAGATGGCATTGCAGATAGATTTGGTTATTTCATTATAATCACGTTAAACGACTGTTGATAAGTGTCATGTCATTATGAAGAAAAGATGGCATTGCAGATAGTATACTGAATGACGTTGATCGACTGGTATGTGTCATATCATAATAAATAAATGATTGGTCATTAATAATAACACAAATTGACTTTCAATTTTGTTTTTCGTATCTCACAGGGTGAGTACCGTAGAGTGTCAGACAATACTGTATTATTCACACACACTTCATGCTTTTACTTCTAAAGGGGTAGGCAGAGGTACAACCAGGGAACCTACTTTCGCCAGTGTATTCCGTCCCTTGATATGATAGGAGGCAAGCTTATGACTATATCGGACACAAATTCCTGACTCCGTTTTGATACTGAGAAAAAACCTCACTTTGCCCGACCCGGGATTCGAACCCACAAAGTTGGTTCGTGACGCTTCCGAGTCAGTTTTGTGTTGTAATTCAAAGTTTTGTATAACACTGAGGCCGCCAATTATGCATATACCTTACCAAAGCAAGGTGTATACTACTAAACTGAAGTCTTCTCCCTGATACATGAAATGTTTGCTGTCAGTATTACTTTTTTATTTTTATTGCTTTGAATGACGAGACGAGCTTACCGTTTGACTGATGGTAAGCAATACGACCGCCCCTAAACAGTAGAAACACCATCCAACACCTTGAATTACAAAGTATTGTTTGGTATTCCACTGCGTTCGCCATCCTGAGACATGAGATGTTAAGTCTCATTATGTCCAGTAGTTACACTGGGTACAATGTCATTCAAACTGAAACACAACAGCGACTACGCACCGCTGCTTAGCGACAGAAATAGACATTGCAGTGATATCTATCCAGGCGGACTCTTACATATGAAAGACTTGCGTCCAGTATAGCCAGCGAGCTTACTATCGTCAGATACTACTATTATTATCTAGATAGATTCCTTAACATAAAAGACATCGTCTGTACTTAAAAAATCATTTATCTAGTAAGATAATTTACTTGTAAATAAAATAGTGAAGTAATATTAAGTCTTCGATAAACAAGTTTCCGTAGTGTAGCGGTTATCACGTGTGCTTCACACGCACAAGGTCCCCGGTTCGATCCCGGGCGGAAACAGATTTTTATATTTGCAAGTTTTGTAGACAATTATAGTAATATTACATAAAGTAAGATTATTATTCCTTATTATTCCGTTTTCTTTTATATCCATCCAATGGTTGTCTGTAAGAGATTGCCTTATGCGATAAGACTGCCATTTGTACTTTTTTCTCTTTTCTTGTTTTATTATTTTTATCCCTGGTGTACAATAAAGTTTAATAAATAAATAAATAAATTAGAGTATAATAATTATTTTAAAAAAATGAAGCAATATGAGATATCATCATTATCAGCTATAAAAAGTAAACTGTTGAAAATAGAACTCCTCAAAAGATTTCCTGATCGACCTGTACAAAAGAGACTTCCATTCAGGATGACGTGTCTGGAATCTTCCTCAAATCCTCAATATCTTTGTCATTAATAAGTCTTGCGTAAAGTAGTATCTAGACTTCAGACAATCTCTCCGTAGTCTCTCCAGACTAAAAGGTTTTCCAGGAGTGGGGTGGATGTCGGTAACACAGGTGGTATTGATGCCAGAACTTTCATTTAATTCAATTGAAATTATTTGTGTGCAATGAAACGATACGGTGTGGATATTGCTCTATCTGGATTATTTTATGATACCAAATTTAACTATGTTGTTATTATATTATTGATAAAGTTTGATACGATCCTATAATATAATAACATAGATAATAAAGCGTATTTTATTGCTGTTAGAAGGAAATCTAATATAATTTGTTTCTTACAAGATCTCTATGCATATGGCAATAGTCTCATCATAGTAGCTTGTTTCTTTGTATTTGCAGAAACCAGTCAAAAAATCTCAAATTCAATTCAAATACAAAATTTGTTTCCGCCCGGGATCGAACCGGGGACCTTGTGCGTGTGAAGCACACGTGATAACCGCTACACTACGGAAACTTGATTATCTGTTACTTAATAACGCTTCCATATCAATGAAAATTACTTTTTTAAATATTGACATTTGTTAAATATATTATACCTCGAGTTTCAAATGCAGTCCAAATACAAACTCCATACCTACGGGAGCCCTTAGATATGCCAACAAGTCCTTTAGATATGCTTTAGCTGATGCATAAATGCCACTCCGAATGATAGGAAGGGCTAGTCGGTTAATATAACGTTGCCACCTAGGGACGGTTTATAGTGTAGTTATACGAGTACCAACCAGCCTTCCAATAATTTTAAGATATCTATCTTAATCAAAGAAGAGTATTTTCTTGAGCGTTACCACAATAAATCTCTTCGTAATACAGATGCCACCTACTGTCCATTTGATTGGAATCAATTTTGGAACTGGCCTCATCGATTCTTTGTCCATTGTGCACCGACACAGCTGAGTATCAAAACATTGTAAACCACAACTGGAGTTTACATTTTAATACTGATGAGATGAGATTCAAAATCCGTTGACAATACAATCGAACAATATTATGACTGAACTTATCAAAACAATAATAATAATGCTTTTGATGATGCTGAAGAAAGCAACTTTGATGCGTAAGAATAAAGTAATAAAGATCATAATAAATTTCATAGAGATTTTACAGCCGCAAATGAAGACGGTCAAGCGGATTCATATTAAAAATTGTTAATACAAAAAGTCAATGTAATTGTTGTCAGAAAGTTCCCATCCGTACCACTGGATTAGGTTTTTGTTGACGCCGATGATCCGAGATTCATAGAAATTAAATAAGTGCACCGAACGAAAAAAAATTAGTTCAATAGGAATCATCGGCGCCTCACTTCAAAGAGTTGAGTGAGCGTGGACAAAAAATTAAGTGTCAATGACAATACATATTTTGTACAGAATGGGAATGGTAATAATTTTAGTAGCTACCGGGGTCGAACTGGCGACCTTGTAGGACGCGTGACAACTACGCTGTTAGTTGTTGGAGAAATGCTCTTTCTTGGCGCTTATATATCAAAGCTTTTTATGAAGTTTTTGTAAAACTATTATGTATACGCAGATGTTAGATATTGAAATTAAACTGTTTTAGGATTTACGCTTATGCCTTCGTGGTCACGGGGCAGACTGCAGTCTTCGAAACGTCGGTATAAAAACCATAATATAGTTTTAATTAAAAGTAGAAATCGTATAGAGATCATTGTTCTAGTTTGACCTATTGATATGATAGTTGTGACTGCTGTATATGAATCTAGGATTTGAAAGCCAAAAACATTGCCAACTTACTGATGAAAACACCCTAATCAAGATAAGTTAGGAACCCTTTCTACTTCGACATATAACCAGCAAAATAAAATATGCTTTAATTAGAAACATTTTAAAAACATTTTGCATAATGTTAAACAAGATAGCACCTATTACTTTGTTCCTGCACGGTCAAGAGACCTTTTCAGACGTAAAAAACAAAAAGCCCCGCACAGGTGACTAGCTAAAGATAATGGGGAGCTGGAACTTTTTAAATAATTCAACCCCATCGCACACGCCCCTACCCGGAGGAATTAATTAGCACCGAAGATCGTGATTTATGCTTTCATTTTTAAACCGGCTTCCTTGGTACCATTGGACGTCGGAGAAGTCGCGAATTTGGTGTTAACAATTGTTTTTGGCAAAGAGGATGTAGAAGAATTAGATCTTACAATACAACTGATATTGTGTACAAGGCAACGTCCAGAAAAATAGATAGCATGGAAAGATTATAAGCTGTTTAGAATTTAGGTAAAACAGTAAAGGTTTGGATCCAATCTAATGTCAATTATAGTCAGGTGTAAATTTTCAAAGCTGTATGTACTCATAAATTTCCTTGTTGTTTATGGGTAATTCTAACTATTCGCCAACAGTTAGTGCTATAAACATTAATTGTCAATAAAAAAATTATCGCCTCATTAGTGTAATTGTTGTGTAATTAACTTAAAAAAACGAGGCTCTTTAAGTCAGGGTTGACCCCTAATATGGGAATCTATTGAAAAATCATTAGAATTAGTGATAATAAATAGGATTACACTTCTGCCTACCCCCTCGATACAGCCGTGAGTTTTCAAAGTCCCTGTTCGAGAACAAACGGTAATCCAAATAGACTGATTAAAAGTTTCCCTGTAAAACGTTTTTATATTCAAAAGGATAAGTCGTGAAGGAATTTCGTTTACTTTGTCATTGATGTTCTCTGCTTGGTTGGCGTTTGTGACTTTTTGTTTTAACTTTATTACTTAATTTATCCTGCGGTTGCAACCTGTATTGGGTTATAAAAATAATCATCTTATAATTTCATTTAAATGTGGTTAGTTTAACAGAAAATCTTGAGCTTTAATAATGTTAATAGCCTTGTATAATTTGTCTTACTGCTTTGAAACTCTTTTAAGGAATTAACAATACGTGCTATGTGCATGTCGCTTAGATAAGTTGGGATATAACTTAATTACCTCCGAGACCTTCGTCTCGTCCGTCGTCATTCCTAATACTTATAGCTTGGGTGCGCTACCAGAATTATAGAACAAATATTATAAATTCTATAACATTTGGTTAGGAAACGAACGGACCGTTGTTCTTAATAATCTAATGCCAACATTTAGCTACTCGATCGAGGTCCGAAAGATTTGATTAATCTATCCAAATCCAAACCAAACTAACATAGTCGTGGATATACTATGATTTACAAAAGAGGTTTATCCCAACACATTCGCGTTACTGCAGGCACATTGCAAACTGCGTAACATTCGCGCTATTGACTATAAAACGTAACCAAACACGCCGGCATCGCTTCATGTCGACTCAAAGGGCATTTTTTATCTTCTACTTCAATCATCCATCTCTCTCTGTTTCGTTAATTTATATGAGCAGGACCGAGACGCCAAATCTCGCCAGTAACCCCTTTGATGTCGCCGCCAACGGTCATTGCATCGCGAGATATTCCTTGAGTTTTTTTTCCATATCGAAAACTAAGAAAAAAGCGGTAATGATTGCATGTTAGTATTTTCGTTTGGTAGCAATTTAGGGTAATCCGCGACGTCTGATCTTTAGCCCTACGATTAAGGGGGTGAGGAGTGTGTGTTCTCCGTTTAAATATTTTCAACTCCAAATTCTTTGTGTTTAGATCGATTTTGCCTTTTGGCAGTTGTTCGGTTGGTGCTTGGCTGATTACAAAGGTCTAATTGATTTTGACAGCAGCTTACCGGATCGAAATGCGGCGAAATTGGACTGTTTATTTGTTTGTTTATGTGTCTGCCGGTGATGGACTTAAGATTGCCAATTATCTGCAAATTATTGCAATTTCGATTCGCGGCTTCCGAATCGATTGGAGTTGGGTCTCGTCCTCCATTACGAATTTTAGTTATACGTGCGTGTTGTTTGTGAATCGAATTTTCGATTGAAATTTAAATCAAAATTTTATGTTGAGGATTAAATTTGATTATGAAATCATTCTTTTAAAAAATATTATTGAACTGTAGTAACGTTGAGTTTGATTAAAATTAAATATATCGTAGTTATTATGAAATTCTCCCTTTAATTTGCGAGTAATTATCAAATAATAACTAGGATAATCATTGCTATTTTCATAATTCCATATCGCAAAATTGGGTTATGGGTAACAAACTTCGTTGTGAAGTGTATTTTGGTTCGATTACAAGTCCGGGTATATAATAAATAATATAAATAAATAGATTAAACCGTGATAATTTTAATGGCTTATATGATGAAACGTCATCACAATATCGGTACAAAAATAACGTAAAATTTTGAATATAGTCAGGGCCCCCGAATATCTATATATGCTACTGAGCGCCTTGATGAACTTCCATTAGACACGGATAATCGGGTTCCAATATTTACGGTTAAAAAATAATATAGTCCGGAGGCCTTATGCCGTATATGGAGCACTTTAGTCTTTTTGAAATTAAAGGGGCTCTAATAAAATTACAGCGTTTAGAGCCATGTAGGTAAATGGTAGATTTTTATACTCTTTTATCTATGCGGCTAAAGATTGTCCTTTGATTAGTCGATCCAGTAAAAGGAATAAGGCCTCCTGACAATACCATAATTGCATCCCACTAGATCCGTGGTTCCAAAAGATGACTGAATCGCGATCCATTTAAAAAAAGCTTCCAAATTGTGTACTCACTTCTAGGCTGTCACAAAATTACTTTTAATACTTAATTACATACAAGAAGAACTTGTTTTAGTATCAATTTCAGTAACTTTCCTCATTCAACAGTTATCATTCATTCTATTTATTAGGGCCTACTCAATATTCCTTCGCATAGTTTGGCAAACGCTGCTCTAGATGAATTCAAATACCAATGTCCATCCTTAAATCAATAACGATAAAGTTTAAGTTCGTAATGATCTAATTAAAAATATCAGACGCGGACAATAACAGACAAGAAACAATGAAAACAACGAACCACTCGCGAACAAAGGGTCGCGGAGTGCCATCCAGCAAAGGGTTGTTACTGTCTACTGTTGGTCTTGAAAATTTCAAAGTTGATTTGTACTTCGGCACTAGGTTGGTATTAGGTGTTGTGATGGGAATTGATGGATATTGTTATTGCTTCATGTCGATGATCGTAATATTATTGTTGAGGCTATTATATGCTTTAACTGTTTGAATTAAGGTTGGTATTTTTTTTAATAATTATTACATTAAAACGTAATAAGATGTTAGAATATTAGTTTCATATCTTCAAAATGATGTTTATGATAAATTCTAATTCTTGTTCGTTATAACAGAATACTTCGAAAATTCATAACAAATGAATTAAGGATATAGACATTTTAAAACAATACCAATCTCCATTTTCTTTTTATTGAAGTTGAATGACGAAACAGCAAGCCGCTCGCCTGATAGTAGGATACGCCTGCTCATAAATAGTAACATCATACAAAACTATAAATTACAAAGTACAATGTGGCACTCCACTGCACTGGCCACCCTGAGATATGATGTTAAATCTCATAATGCCTAGTAACTACGCTACAATGTCCTTCAAACCGGACCACTGCAATCTCTATGTCCATACATAATACCTCCCGATTCGATAGATTCGTGCCTCAGGTTTGTTTTTCACTTGTCATTTTCCGGATTGCCGGAGGGACCCGGGTCTCGATGACTCTCGAGTCCTCTCGAAGACTCCACCTTCCGATCACTTCGTGACTCAAGGACTCGGATCTGTCACTCATTCTTTACCAATACTGTTTTTATTGTGATTTTCTTAGATCTATAGGAGATTTTAATTATGAGTTTCGTGGTGCTTTGTCGCCTTCTTATTATTGTGCATTATATTGAATGGCTTGGAAGGTGCTGAATTAGGTTTTTGGATCAGAATACTAGAAAAAGCTTAGGATGACCTTTCCTATTTACATGCCTGAGATCGGATAGCTCGAAGCGGTTTGACGTTACAAAAATCTAGCCTGACCAGAAAAAAATATCTTCATGTTGTGATAAACAAAGTCAATTTTGAAACGAATAAAAATGGCATCCAAAGTTAAGTCAAGGGTTAATTGATCAGGATCTAAGTAAATTATTTCTGCAACATGCATGAAAAATAATGTGGACAATGTTGGTCTAGTCAGGACTCTACGCCCTGCGACCTGATATTAAACTCGGATAAGGTGAGGATTTTTTTATTTTTTTTTAAGCTGAGCATGAGGTGATATTTAATCATTCAATTCCATTCAGCTTTTTCCGTGGTGCTTACAAACCTCCAAACATATGAAAATTTCGCAAAATTACGGCAGAAACATAATGTATGTAGTAAATATGTAGTTTATATATTAATGTTGTATTCGTTTATTATATATTGAGTATATTCATGTAAATATACTTTCATATTTGTTATATTATTTTAAGTTCCTTTATTTATATTTTATCAAATTATTATTTATTAAACCTTCCTATATTGTTTCTTCTGCATCACTCTAAGATTGACTGGTACAGAATGCCGTCGGCATAAAATCCGCCTTTATACAAAAAAAATTGTAAATATATAAGTAAATATTTTATAGGAAATAGGCAGAAAGCAATCATCGGTATAACATTGAGCTCTAGGTAGAACTTATCATTGATGTATTTATAATAAGAACAAAATTAAGTTGTTTGTAGTTTTTAGGACAAGTCATAAACAAACAGAAAGACGTACGTAAAACAATAATCTTAATGGGCCCGCGGTTCTAATGCTAATTGTTGCTAAAATATAAAAGTTATATTGGGTTTGGTGAATGTAGCGTCAGAAAAAAATAATAGATATATGTAATACAAATATAATAATACAGAATGTGAGACATAATAAAAATACTTGATAAAGTTAGTTCTATTGGTAATGTTAGAATGGTACGCGACTCTACTGTAATTTGAAAATTTTCTGGTTTTTAGATATCTCACTTTAGTTCGTATTTTGGAAGAGGTATAATTTTATGCTGAGCTATTTATGTGACAATAAAATATATTATATGTAAGTATAAGTAGGTATATTACAATTTACAAATATCTCTTTGGAATAATAATAATAATAAATAATAATATCAGCTCATTGTATTATAACTTGCCCACTGCTGAGCACGGGCCTCCTCTACTACTGAGAGGGATTAGGCCTTAGTCCACCACGCTGGCCTAGTGCGGATTGGTAGACTTCACACTTCTTCGAAATTCCTATAGAGAACTTCTCAGATGTGCAGGTTTCCTCACGATGTTTTCCTTCACTGTTAAAGCGAACGATAAATTTACAAAGAAAAACTCTTTGGAATGTTTTCCTATAATATAACAGGTATGGTTCGATAAGACTTAATCTGTTACTAGGTAAATGTCATATTAGTAAGAATTCTAGAAAAGGATATTTCTATACCTTCGATTAACACTAAAGTGCATAATGATTAAAATATGATAAATAGAAATGATCATCACTTAGGTAGCTAGTGAAAGGCTGGTAGGTTAGCTAGGTTAGGGCTCATATCCTTGCCGGTGAGGATCGCGACGCGTTATCCTTTTATTTCCCATTACCTGCCCGCCCGAGCTGGATACTTTGTTTTACCTTATGTCTTGTATTACTTATCAATTTCATCCCTAATTTAAAATGTCCGTTGTTAGATAAGTGTTATTTAAAAATAATAATAAATATTCTTATAAATTGTTTTGACGTATTATAAGTGCAACTTTGTTCGCTTACAGAATAAGAAAAGCATTTTGTTTTTTTATCACTTGTTCTGCGTACCCTACTAATTTAGATTAGCCCGCCCTTCTTTTTTTTTGCAATTTTTCCAAATGCCTAATACTCGGCCCCGAGGGAGGCGTTCAACAAGACACCGTGAAATGTATTTTTTGTATTTATTTTCATTTTTCAATGAATCATTGTATCGTTAATTGTTAAAAATGATGGACATTATTTTGTTGTTTTGTGTAAGTACTGTCATTGGCTTAGTAGCAGCGTAAGTTTGTTGATTGTTTTGAACGTGAAAATCCTAGGTTAAACAATGAATGTCTTTTTTAATTAAGAACTTCCTGGGATCGATTCCTAGGTCAGGAAAATTAATATTGGTCTTTTAAGTATTTGCCCGGAGTCTTGAATTTGTGCCCGATATGGCGATATTCTCGCCACCTATCACATCATGGGACGGCAAATAGTGGGTGCAACATTTGTACCTTTGCCTAACTTAAACTTAACACTTCGGCGATGAGGCGTTAGAGTGTGTAGTTAAAGCGTTCACTTACTTGCGTGTTCCTTGTAATACAAGCTTTGATGATTGGTGGAACTGATGAGGAACTGTCTATTTCACAACATCGGCACTCTAAAAAAACAACTGCAAATTACACGAACATTTGCTTCTACAGTTTGTACCTCTATTCCACCTCTATACCACAGAGGCTATCACAACACACAACTATTGCATAAGTCAATTAATTCATATACGAACAATACAAAAATCCACAAATTAAGACATCCGAAACAATTAAAGCAACAATCGAGACAATCGATTCCAAGAATGACGAATGAAAAACCGTGCAAAAAACTTAATGACGACGTAGAAAAAACAATTGGGTACAGTCATCGCGGTGAAAAGGGAACGAAAAACCGTCTGAACTGGCGGAAAGATGGAATAATGCGAAACTGTGAAAAGAACATTCACAATGGGGCAATTGAAGGTGAATATAATGAAACAAACAATTAACACGCGGAATGTACGGGAGAGCTGGACGGGTGCGCTGTTGTGGTTGTTTTGATTTTAAATTTCAAATATCGAATTAATGTGTTCGATTTTTAAATTTGTTGAATATCGTTGATTTTTAAATGTGAACTTTTTTTTAATAAAATAAAATAGAAAGATGATGATATTACATACTTTAGATTTTTAAATTTTGCTAAAATAGCTAAAGTAACGACGAAATCAAGTTATAAGTATCGTGTTTTTTTATGATTCCTCTTGATGTTTTAACGATATCACTTCTATATTTCGGTATGACAGTTAATTCCTTTATAATGACATAAAATTAGCTATTATTTATTTATCAAAAACAATGATATAAACGCTTTAATATGCATTATTATAAACTCCTATAAAATTACACTCACCATTTCAAAAACAATTTCAGTTACATTTATCATTCACAATTAAAAAATATTTCCAAACCAGACGTCCTAGCACCGTGCTCCCCTAAAATGTGAAACTTCCAAAAAAAAGGAGTCCACGCATTGTTTGTGGCTTTCCTTTACCTTGAAAAAGAAAGGGTTGCGAAATCCACCCTAAGAAAAAATTTAACTCGAACGTTAAAAATGTGAGGGTTTTGTACCGTTATGTTTTTTTCCTTGTTTTTATTTTTTTATGTGAAATGTTTCATAATTGTTTCTCTTTGATCGACGCGGCCAGTGGGCGGTTCCTGGATTTGTTGGTATGCCATTCTTTTATCGTTTACAATGGTGTAGATACAATGGTATCTCGCGAATTTCGGCATCTATTTTGGTAGGTATATGCAATTTTGGCTCACGTTTTATGTAGTTGGCAAATATCTATATATATAAAATGAATCCCTATTTCCCTTGGTCACGCCATCACGCGTAAACGGCTGGACCAATTTCACTGCTTTTTGTTGTGTTTGTTATTGTCAGGAGAAGGTTCTTATGAAAGAAAAAATTCAAAGAATTGCGCGGAAAATTAAAAAAATTAAGAAAAATTAACGAAAATATTAATTTTATATAACTCAATTGTTTGAAATAACTGTCAGCGATTGACAGAATGCGCGCTGCAAATTCATAGTTAAGACGGGACAACGTCTGTCGGGTCAACTAGTCAGTTATAAATATGTTCAACCACGGGCCAGTTAAAGTTTTAAATGTGATATTGAAGAAAACTCGCTAGTAAGCGATGCTGAATCCATACTAAGGTTAACGTCGAACGTCCACTATTGTAGTAAAGTGTAAAAATATTGACAAAATTGTCGTGAGCAATAGAATATATACGAAGATATTCAGGGTCATTTTGACATTACGTTACTAAATGAAACCACATACTTATCTTCTTGGAAATAATAATTTATAATATTTATTACCCCTCTGACCTCTGCACCTGATGGTAAGTGGAGTGGGGTCCAATAGAATGTCGACTGACGAGAGATGATTACCGCTCAGCAGTCGACACAATTATGTCGGCCTGTTGGAACCGTATATGAACAGGCTGATCCCGGAACGCGACACACTTACGTGAGCCATTATGGCGGGTTTTAACATAATGTGTAGAGTGGTCGCTATCCGGGCGGATATAAAATATATCCTACCACTATCAAAAAAAGTTATTCAACTCGTAGATGTAAATAAAGTGTAATTCTCAAACAAAATAAGTATCAATAAAAGTAATTTTTAGTTTACGTCCTAATACTAATAATTCTCTACGAGAATTCGTCGTAGAGACATCGTGCTTGCAGTCGGGAATACAATCACGCAAACGCCATATTCGCACTAAACTATAAAACGATAAAATTATCAGAAAAGTAAATCTAGGATCTTTAGTAAAAACATTCTTTATTCATGGATGTTTAAGGCACAATGTTATCAGATATAAAGATGAGTTTATATGTGATTTTATTTCCGCAATTTCAAAATAACCTTGCCGTCGTCATACTTTTAATGTAACGTCTATCATAAGAAGACATTAGTATTACTTCGATTTCATTTTCGAGTGAAATAATGCCGTGTGGGTTAAAGAACTAGTATGTCATTTTACCTTTTTAATTTGTTTGCTCTTATAAGAGCTATCTTGGTTCCTTTTAGTTGGTGAATTGTTGTAAATAAATTACCACTTAAGTAAACAAGATTATACCAAATCTAGTAGCATAAACACCATCTTATTTAAATATCCGATACCCATAAACCCGAGCGTATCACAGAAAAACGAAAAAGTTCGTGTTAACATTCATAATCTTGTAAATAACAGCCGAACGCTCGTGACCAACGATTTTGGCTCTTACCAAAATTTATATCATCACACATTTGAAACTATGACCCTTATTGCCTAGATAATAAAGACTAGTTTTGCATATCAAAAAATTCTTCATCCATACATTTGTCAGTAAGATGTTTATCAAATCACGTAACAGAGTTTGATGTGAGATAAAATGGTAGTGCGGTTGATTTTTGGAAACGCCGCTCCTGGGCCATAATTGGCCTAAAACTTTATCTCTTCATGGAACTTAGGGTCATTATGGCGATATTGTCCCGGTAGCCGACGCGCTTCGTTTCCATTATATGCTCCGTGAGATATAACCGAATGTAATTAGTAGAATTCGTTAATTATTTTCGAGTTTCGTGAAAGTTGATGGATCGTGAGAGTATTTATTAAATCTAGGTTTTATTTTATTATTCTAGGAAATTACGAAATGTGCAAATCGTTTGTCTTTGACTTTAGAAACTTTATTACAACCTACAAACTTAGAATTAAGACGCTGTGTAGTGGATTTTTTATTGTTTCTTTGAATGACGAGACGAGCTTGCCGTTCGCCTGATGGTAAGCGACACAACCGCCCATAAACAATAGAAACACCATCCAACACCTAGAATTACAAAGTATCGTTTGGTATTCTACCGCGCTCGCCATCCTGAGACATGAGATGTAAGTCTCATTATATCCAGTAGTTGCACTGGCTACAATGTCCTTCAAACCGGAATACAACAGTGACTATACACTGCTGCTTAGTGGTAGAAATAGAAATCGCGGTGGTGCCTACCCAGGCGGATTCTCACATATGAGAGACCTACCAGTAAATATATTGTACTAGAGACATCGCAATTACTATACCAATATTCTCATGATTCCGAAAAGAATTCGATAGGGCAACTAAGGTGCGTTGGGGTTAAATCGGACGCTTTTTCGACGTGTTAAACAGTCTCCCCGAATTATATTTTTACAAGAGTTCTATAGAAGTTATCATTATGAAACATTAACTTAGCTATATTTTATTAAATATACTAAATGGTATATATTTTTTCAATTCCTTATATATAACAGTTAATGTTTTATAAGGTTTTAAAAAAGTACCGCAATTTTAGAAATGTGTGAGAAAGATAGGACCTTCACAGGTATAGTTCGGACTACTCTCTAAAACCGTTTATGTTGAAGGGATTCTAAAATCCATAAAAAGAGTATATTCTGATATAGATAGTCATTTATCAACATTCAAAAAATTTAATAAATTGCGTAAGATATTTTTAGAAGCGAACTTTGTTTTTTTAATAGTTCTAGGCATACGATCTTACCCCTCATGATTGACACTGTAGATATTTTTAAAAATATTCGAAGAAATAGTACATACACATGTAAATAAATAACAAATAAACAAAATTGATCATTCACCTGAACTAAAAAAAAATACATAATTACTGAATTCAGACGTTTTCGTGTGTAAATTTTGACACAAACTTGCAATATTTTACAAGTGCTAGATCGAACGATTTTTATCCGTTCTTTAACGACAAATAATTGTATGCGTAAAGATCGGATCTCAGGGAATATACGTGTTTCGACAATTGTGAATAAACAAGTCACAAGATTTATTTCCTTTTTGATATTATACAACTACTAAATTAATTTAAAGCAGTAAATACTAAATTAAAATTAGGCAAATTCTTGCATGGGGTTAATCCGGATCTGCCAGGGAACGACGAAATACCGATATTCTATTTGTTAGCACCGTAAACATTATTTACTTAACGGAATCATTTATGTGAAATAGTGGAACGTAGGGAACAAAATGGGGTCTCAGGTAGTGTTGTCTAAAAACAAAAATTATAACACAATTGCAAGTTATTTGATTTATACGATGTTACACCTCCTACGATCTTACCCCAACGCGCTTATAGCTGGTTTTCATATGTCAAATAGCTTATTGGAATTATCCTCTACCACCAGAAAACTGGCATTTCCAAATGACAGTAAAAATTTTCGGGAACAGCTTCATATCAAGCGGTTTGAAAGTACTAAACCTTTATTTATCTTCCACTAACTGTTATGTTTCCGCGGAATCGTGACTAATCGAGATAAAATTTGTCTTCAACCAGGACATGGAGTTTCTGTATAACGTCATTTTTGCATTCCCGAGTTAACACTACATTTATACCAGTATGGGGTAGGAGGCGGACTGCCTGTCTTTAGAGACGTCTATAGGCGACGGTAACCATTTACCATCAAGGGCGGTCTCATTTAACTTCAGAGGTTTTAAAACAAGACGGAGCCTTGAATCTCTGCGGTCTTCCCTAATCTTTTTTCTTTTCAAAACATCATCAATGCTTCTTCTGATATTGTGTTTATTGACATTGGAAATCACTTAATTGATGTTAACATCAAAGCCATTTGCTTCTATGCCAACCAATGTTATATTACTTATTGGTGGAAGGCTATTAGTTTTATTATGTACTCCATTGGACAGCGACTCCACCTCGTGATAAAATACCATACAACATATGGGCTAATTTCTACAGTCCGAGTGCAGCCAGTTAGGATAAAGCTTAATAAACAGTATTTCTCGACTGCATTAGTGTAGCAACTGATAAATACAGATCATTAAGCCCAATATAATCTTCTTCGTTCCTATTTCCTTATTATTGGGACCATAATTGCCTGCCACCTTAGCTAAACCATTATCAATTCTAAGGACGATAGTACCTCTTTCTACTCCATAAAGATCGCAGACAAATAGATAGACTTCTAACAAATAGATAACGATCAGTTACCAATATTCGAGCTCAAGAACCAAACCAGTCCCACCGTGCTACCGAGCATTAAAATTCAAGTGATATAAAACCGATATCCTATACAAATCCATAAACAATATGTAACGTAACACTCTTGAAATAAGACATAAATATAGAAGCTATGGCGGCGTCGGTCGCAGCCGCTGACGCGAGATGTGAAGATAATTCATGTTTGAAGCGTCAAGCGGTCTCGGAAGGCTTTTATTTCGGTGTTTTAGTTAATTTAGTACACATATTTGTGTGGTTAGTCATAGTTATGAGAACTGGTGTGAATATTAATATTATTTAGCAACTGATTTATTTTTGTGTAGAATGAAATATAATAATTTTTGTGTTCAGTTGTCATCGAAAATTTAATATTGTTGATCATTTAACACTTTAATCTTTTTCTAATGTATTGCAATGTTTGTTTTGTAATATACTATTTAAATATATTATATAAAATTTAAACTTAATTACCTTTCACAGTTCCAATGAAGTAATAATAATACTGGCCTTTTATCTCAAACCTATTAAATATTGAGCCACTGATGAGGCCTCCTCTGCTATTAAAGTGTATGGAGCTTGGTTCTAAGCTGGCCTAGTGTGGACGGGTTTCACACACCGAAATTATTAACTTTGTAGATTTTATACAAAGTTAATATTACATTATAAGTATATTGATTGATTTCTTCGTAATCAAATTTCAACGACGGGGGCCAATTTCAACGGAGATATTATAGTGCATAAGTATGTGCGCAATATACAGGTACATTCTTTGGTCCTTTACTCCCATAGACCAGTGAGGGCGCAATTTGACATGATCGGAGAAAGATCAGGCGCAGGACCAACGGCTTCACGTGCTTTCTGAGGCCCGGGGGTATCACACCGCCAACATCCTGACTCCGAGCTATATAAAATATAATATTTTTTAACATGGAAAAATCTAGTCATTACTATTTTGGCCTGACCTGGGATTCGAACCCAGGACCTCAGCGCGGTAGTCGCACTCACACCGTATACAATTACAACTATGAGGCAGTCAAGATAGAAGTATAAACTAATATAATAAAATAAAATCCTGGTATTAGAATGCCTACATGATTCGCAAGAACAGAGCCGGTATATACAAAGTACGGACTGATAAAGGATTTCTCATTGTAATTCCTGAGCGCAGTACAGTAAGCTCTCTCCGATATCATCAGGGTAGGAAACAACGCTGTAACTTAACAAGACGTGCTGGGTAAACAACTATGAAATATTTGTTTTAATTAATAAATACTTATAAATTAATAGTGGGAAAATTTAAAAATTTCTTATCGAGGATGGATTGATTTGGAGTTAGTGGTAGTTAAAGGGCTGTTAAACTGAGGATTTGGGTTTTTTTTCTCTGCTAGTTAAAGTTTGTGAGTTTTCTAATCAACGAAAGACTTGATTGGTCAATAGAATATGGTCGATATGACGTACTCATGCATCGAAATATGCTTTGATACAATGATAACTTTATGCATATAACTACCTTTCGATTCGGGACATAGATGCATGCTAGAATTGTAATTTTGAAAGGACAAGATTTTTTAGATTTATGTTGACAAGGCAAAGTAGCAATGATAATCAGCGTAGTCCAAATATTATGTTTTACAACTAAAGATATTGCATCAGACAGTTAGTGCTGGTTGTCTGGAAGAGATCATATTTAGTAATAAGTCCGTCTATTGTCAAAAAATCATAATAATATCAGCCCTGTATTATAAATATACTGTCCCGCTGTTAGGCACGCCCCTCCTCTACTACTGAGAGGGTTTATGCCTTAGTCCACCAAGCTGGCCTAATTCTGATTGGTAGACTTCACACACTCTCGAAATTCCTACAGAGAACTTCTGAGGTATGCAGGTTTCCTCACGATGTTTTCCTTTACCTTCAAAGCAAGCGATAATTGAAAACAATACACACATAATTTAATAAAAGTCAGCGGTATGTGCCCTTGGGATTTGAATTTGCGGACATTCGTCTCGGCAGTCTATTCCACAACCAACTAGATTATCGCCGCAAAAAATCATATTTGTATTTATTTTTCTATTCGACATCATCATTAATTCTGTTTTTGTCGCTGTTAAACAAAGACAATTTAATAATCACTTCTACACCTTACAAATAAAAGTGTAGATCACTTTCGCAAAACCTTCAGTCGTAAACATCAAGCGGGTCCACAAATCTGCCGCTATCTCCACCATCGCTGTCATAACACCATATTGTTACCACTTTATTGGTACGCACTAAAAAAGATTAATTTTCGATGTTGAGACGCCATAAATATCATTGATATGTTTATTTCGTATCGATGGTTGGTGAGGAAACTGGATTTTGTTGTATTAGTAATAAATTACTGTTCAAATTATAGAAATATTTATCGAAATTTTGCATTTCTTGAAGAACCGCTGATATTATTCTTAGAATTTGTATCACGAGTTTGAAATAAATTTTATTTGACTAGATAGATATCATTAAATGTGACGAATAAATACTCAGAAATTGTGAAACATATTCTTTAAATGATCTTGGTATTTCATTTTTAGTAATGTCTTTTAAATTTGATCATCTGCTAATTATATTATAAGGATATGAAGCATAAATTACAAAAAAATAAACTTGTATTAAAGAAGTTCATCTATTTTTAGTTATACATACGACGTTTTTTAAATTTATCTTTATTTGTAATGTTTTTCGACAAAGAATTTGTTGTTTCAATTTAACGTCAAAGGAAGTCATGCATCCTCTAGATGATCTGTAATATTTTTTATTTAAATCGTCATGAGCGAGAGCAAAGCATTATTAGCATTCAGAGCGCAATCGCAATCCGATACCACAAAGACGGTCGTGTGCTTTACGATTGTAGATTTTTCTGTTAAGTCACAAAGTCGCCGCTGCTCGTGCGCAGCGTTACGAACCAACAGACACTACGTTAAAACGTATCTTCATTTTATATGGATGTAGAAGGTGGAACGGGTTAGAATTGGTTTGGCATTTTTCATTGTTTATTATTGCAATTATTGAAAGCCATGAGGAGTGACTCGGCACCATAATACAGCCAATAGCAACACGACAACTTTTCTATGCGCGAGTACAAATTGTAAGGCGCATAATACTTATAAAATGATAATGATTTGCGCCGTCGTTGTTAAATTAATTTATAGAAAATTGGGCCTTAAAATGTCCATTTATACGTGAGTCAGTGCAATATAAATAAAAATAGGTTGTCAAGGCATCGCATCAGTGGTTAGCAGAACTAACTATAACATCATCCCCATGTCGCCCACGATTACTGTCACTCTAAAGATGTTTCTCACGATGGTATTTCACCAGCATAGCTCTCAACCCTCAGGCTATGATCACTGGTACTTATGTGCCGTGTCTAAATGTTCGAAAGTTAGTAACGCTCAGTCGTATTTCTTGGCCGGCTCCAACTCTCTCACGAGCCCGCTTGGCTCTACGCATATCGTTGCTCATATATTCGTTCACTACCTAAACACGTGGTTTCGTCCAAGATCTGAACATTATAGTTATTTGTTGAGTTCGATACAAAACAAAAACACATCACTCATTTATCCTGAAGGGGTCTATTAACTTCGGGCCTTACAAATTTCCAAAAAGGTTTCTTACTTCAGCAGAGTTTGAGGAGATTGGACTAAAATTCTGTTATACTGGTTGAAAATGGGTTGAGGAAGTTGCAAATACATCTATTAAACAAGGAAGATGCTTAAATTAAGTTTTCAGTATTGCGTCTCCAAATACTCATACAATACATAATGTGGTAATTCAATAAGGTCCTTTTAAAATATTATGAGCTGCATACGTGGTTCAGCAAACGATACATGTCAACTGGGAAACAATAAGCTGAGACATTCGTTTTTATCAAAACAATTGTTACTATTATGATTTACTATGTCAACCAGGTCTGTAAGTTCCTGAAGACAAACATCTTCATCGTTTATATTGACATTGTAACGTATGTGGTTGGGACAAATAATTGTGACAAAAGTTAACAAGTTTTATTTTTGTTCTTCAATCGACGAAAATCCTTCCACAACTCCCCAAACCACACAGACATACCAGCACACTTTATCTCTGCATAAACATGATTGTTTTATTTATTATTTATAATGTTACGCGCACCGTGAGTACAAATTAAGACGCTGTATGTGGACTCGCTGCACGCTGTGAGCTTTGGTTTACGATATCTGCTGTCCCAACTTTATTGCAGGCGAGAACTTGTACTGTTTATACTTGCTTTATAACAATAAGAAAAGGCAGGTGATTAAATTGATTGTTCTTATCTATTTTTATGGTTAAAGTTTTTTTTTTGTTTATCGATCCCCGTAGTTACAAGGGGAAATCTGTGAGTTTGATAATGGAATCTCCCAGCTGCGAGTGCAGGGTCTGGAGAAAAGTTGGGAGGGGATATCTGGGGCAAGTAGTGTGTGGGAAGAAAAGGAGCCCTCTTAGAATAGGTGGAGGGGAGAAGGCCAGGAAATGTTCATGCTCCCTCATAGGTCTCAATCTGTAGTTACAACCAAGAGATATACAGACATAACTGTGTACCTAGGGCCGCGGCAAATATCCCCCCGTGCATAGGCGTGCATTCGGTATGAAGACTGAGCGCACAAGTATTGCCTGGAGGAGATAATTCAAGGCATCAAAGACTTGTCGGTCAGGAAATCCGAAAATAATTAGGCACCTTGTATAGTCAATGGCCCACGTAAGTGCTCCGGGGTCAGTCAGTATATTCGGTTTCAAATAAGGAGTGATAACTTTGTCGACTGGCGAGGGATAATCATCTTTCGTCAATAGACAATATTTGGACCTTGTAAGTTTGCCGATTGTATAAAAAATACGAGAATTTAGTCCGAGTACTTCAAAAGTTTATTTAAATGGTGTTCAGTAACATGCAGTTATTTCTGATACTTTCTGATTACTTTTTATAAGCAATCGTGATGCTTCAAGGACTTGTTTATCTCGCTCTTCATATAAGGAAAAATACAGGATATGATACGACTAAAAATTGAAATATCATCAAGGATAAATGTGATAATAAAACTCAAATCCTTGAAGCAGGACGTACGTGAAGTTTCCTTTACTTTTACGACGTCGATTATAATAATATCAAGCGTTAATTGACGTTAGTTGTTCCTAATTACACATATTCCTTTGAATTCGTTTAATTCGCGAAATATTTAATAAATTTCCAGTAATTAGCTATAACTCGGACAGTGAGACCAAATGTTACGGTAAATATTTCACATCAAAGGAGCAGACGTTTACCGTTTATGCGTGTTGGTGGATAGGACAAAGAAAGGAGAGTAGTTTTTAAATGGTATTCTAATTTTGTTATAACTGATTAACAAAGAATGCTTTTTTATACGTGCAGAACAAAGTGACGCCACTGCATTTGATGGTAAGTGGAGTGGGTTCAATACATTGTCGACTGACGAGAGATGATTATCCCTCGGCAGTGGACACAATAATGCCGGCCTGTTGGACCAGATATACACAGACTGTTCCTGGAACGCGACACTTACGTGGGCCACTATGATGGGTTTTAACACCTTGTGTACGGTGGTCGCTATCCGGGCGGATATAAAATACATCCTACCACTAGCAAGATTTATAGCAGGCGCATACTGATCTTGATAAAGAGTAATGTTTTCTACTTATGAGTGTGGCAAATTGACCTCACTGTACCTGATGGTGAGCGGCGTGGGTTCCAGATAGAGTGTCAAACAATGAGAGGCGATTATCCCTTGGCAGCCGATACTATTATGTCTATTTTTTTGAAACCGAATTTACACAGACTGATCCTGGAATACTATGCATTTGTGTGGGTTATTATGGTTGACGAGGCATCTCGTAGGATTCTGATAGGTTAGGTTTCAACGTAACATATATTTCTACTTCTATATAATACTGTAGTAATCTATTTTAAAGGGCATTTTAAGCAGTATAGTGGACATTATAAGACAACGTCTCAGAGGTTATACATTATCTAAGTATGAGAAAAAAATCCAGTAATGTTCCTGTTTGTAGGGAGTCGCTTATCACACATAATTTGTACAAAATATCTAAATAATATTACTCGCTTAACTGTGACCGTAGTTACTACCTGCCTCGTTGGCGTAGTTGTAATACTTAAACGGTACGAGTAAGACTACCGCACTAAGGTCCTCGGTTCGAATTCCGGGACGGGGCAAGGACAATTGCGGCTGTTTTCCATTTTATAAATAACTCAGTCGCAGCTCGGTCATATGAAGGTGGCGGTGCGATATCCCCGATCCCCAGAGTGTCGGAGAGCACGTAAAGCTGTTGGTCCTGAGCCTGATCTCTCCGGTCATATCGGATTGCAGTCTCACCGAACTATGAGTGTGAAGGAACAGATATTGCACCTATGTATTGCGTACACACTTATGCACTATATTTCTGCGTATCTGACTAATTTCCGTTGAGATTTTTCACCAAGGCTAAAATTCGGCTAGGAGGATTCATAGTTACACTCCCTTGGATTTCTCAGTGATATTAGTAATAATCTAATTATCACAATATGAAATCGTAGGAAGCTATTTTCGACAATAACACGCAAGCTACCTGATATATATGATATTGTTCTAACCAGCAGAACTCTTGGATGCCATCCAACTGTGATCGTTAGGCTGCTGACACACGGACCGACATCGACTTTATTTACATTGTAATAAATGTCATAGGTGATGATGAGACAGTCAATCATTTAGACATACATCTGTATAGAATTTTAAGTGGGTATTGGAATAGGTATTATCTTTGTTATTTGGGTCAGGTTTTAGTTTTTAATAGATTGTTGTGTTGTAGCAAGGGATAGAGTATTGGTATTTCTAGGTGGTATTGTTATTCTGAAAATTCCAAAGCTTTGTAGTAATATAATTTCAAAACTTCCTAAGGTATTGTAATTTTTTTCTTTGCTGATGCTGTCAATAGAGTTACCTGATGACTAGTGCTCTTAGCTCTCATGATCTTCTATATAACTAGCATAGTTGCCAGCCTTTAAAAAAGTTGAGGAGTGAATTGGAATTAAATGGCAAAACTTGTAAATACTTAGATTTTAAATTGACTAATTTGCATGTCACTGTTTATAAGTCTAGCGCCTAAATCTTCAATCTTCCCACGTACATCTATAAAATACCTTATTTTAATGAGGTTAAGTCACATTTCACAAAACCAGCCCAATACATTAGGAAAACAATTGGAAGTATCTCTCAGTATTTGAGATAGTGCGTGAGACATTAACAGTGTGTTAACGTCTTTAATGCACTCGTTTAAAAGTATCGCGTATAAATTGTTTTCATCTCATTGTAGGTCAGTGAGTGTTTAATTAAATTAGATTTAGGCTGGACACGCGCTTTCGACTTGCGATTTTAAGTCGCGTGGCGTGATTATGTGGTTATTATTTCAATAGCAGTGTGCGAATGAAAATTACAGTTGTTCCGTGGTGCAAAGGTGTACAGCAAATTGACTCCACTACACTGATGCTGATGGTAAGTGAAATGGGGTCTAAAAGAATGTCGACTGACAAGAGATTATCCCTTGGCAGTCGAAACAATTATGCCGATCTGTTAAAACCAGATACACAGGCTGATCCCAAAATACGACACACTAACGAAGGCCAATATAGCGGGTTTTAACACCGTGTGTATGATGGTTGCAATCCGGGCGGATATAAAATATATCCTACCACCAGCAGAATAACATCTAGTATCTACTCAGACGAAATCAGAATAGAAAGACCTACCGTCTAATGTTTTAAAACAAGTACTTTTAAATCAATTTACAGACACAGAGCCACTTCATCATTTGCGACTAAAAATCGCTTTCACACAATAGCCCTAAAATAATTTCACAGTTTCCAGCGAATTCTTTATGGATTTATTGTGACATTAAAACTGATTCCTGAAGCCTCGGTCACAGCGTAACGGTATAACTACATTTTGTAACAAGATTCATTACTGCCTACTTGATTTAACGTCTTTATGTCTAAGTCCATTCATTATACGTGACGTTCTAAAGTATTAAGACATAGTTTTGTAATAGAAGTAAATATATATAAAATAATTTCTTTTGATGCTTTGGAACTGTTGTTAAGAGTGTGAAAAAGTCGTTGCTGCGAATGTAACCCAAATCATAAATGCAGGTCCTATTTATTTATATGTAGGTGTATTTTTGAACGAGTTAACAAATTTATAGTTAAGGATAAATACAGGTATTTTTTATTGCTCTGAATGACGAGACGAGCTCGCCGTTCGCCTGATGGTAAGCGATACAACAGCCCATAAACAGTAGAAACACCATCCAACACCTTGAATTACAGTTTTGTTTGGTATTCCACTGCGCTCGTCATCCTGAGACATGAGATGTTAAGTCTTATGTCCAGTAGTTACACTGGCTATAATGTTCTTCAAACCATAGCCCAAAAGTGACTACACACTAGAGGTATACGACGTAATCGAAGTTTGGACGGAACTGATAGAGTTATGACGATCGCTGTCTAATGTTTTGACTTTGTGGTTGATTAATTGGGAGAGTGTAATCAAGTTTCCGTAGTGTAGCGGTTATCACGTGTGCTTCACACGCACAAGGTCCCCGGTTCGATCCCGGGCGGAAACATATTTTTGCTTCATGAAAGTTTTGTTATATAGGATCGACTTCTATTTTATTATACCTGGCGAAATATAGACGACACACCAGATGGTGTAGGAGTTAGATACTCCTGAACAGGGAATGCGTAATAAAAAGCTGATCCTTATGAATTGCAGTCAACCTCGAGGTTCAATGGAGCATTCATCGGATGCAGTCGACACACGCAACCATGTTGGCATCACGGCTACCGGTCACAGAATATTCTAGAATTCTAGTGATTATAACTAGCTAAACTGAATAAATAGTTGCTATATATTTTATATCCGCTCGGGTAGCGACCACCGTATACAAGGTGTTAAAACTCACCATAGTGGCCCACGTAAAGGTGTGTTCCGAGATCAGCCTGTGTATATCTAGTTGCAACAGGCCGGCATAATTGTGTCGACTGTCGAGGGGTAATCACCTCTCGTCAATCGACGCTCTATTGTACTCCACGCTACTTACCATTACGTGCAGCTCAGTCACTTTGCCTTGCAAAGAAAGAAATATAAAAAATTCTGATATAATTATGAGGATACACCTCGTATTTAATGAATGTCTTTTGTTTTCAAAGTAATAATATGAGGCTTAAGCGGCGATAGCCTAGTTGGGTGTGGAACGGACTGCCGAGACGAATGTCCGCAGGTTCAAATCCCAAGGGCACACACCTCTGCCTTTTCTAAATTCATGTGTGTATTCTTTGTGAATTTATCGTTCGCTTTAACGATGAAGGAAAACATCGTGAGGAAACCTGCACTTCTGAGAAGTTCTCTAAAGGAATTTCGAAGGTGTGTGAAGTCTACCAACCCGCACTAGGCCAGCGTGGTGGACTAAGGCCTAATCCCTCTCAGTAGTAGAGGAGGCCCGTGCTCAGCAGTGGGCAAGTATATAATACAGGGCTGATATTATTAATATTAGGCTATTGACATGCCGTGAGATTAGGTTAGGTAGGCCATAATACCAAAATAAAATGTCCATAGCTATATAAGTAATTTTAATAGTTGTTTAGAAATATTAATAATTATTCTTATGCTTTGTTTTGATGGATCATAAGTGCAACTTTGTTTACCTACGTGATAAAAAAAGTATTTTATTTTGTAAATGACATTCAGAATTGTACCTTACAATACTTGTAGTCTATGTGGCATCATAACGGACTCTGGCAGTCGAATGCCAACCATATTGCCAGACCGTTCGGTTCTTCTTTTTCATTCGTTGCCATTTTTATCATTTTGTCAAAAAGGCCAACTCGCAGTCTCGTAAAAATGAGCATCATTAAAAATTCAAATAGCATTTTAATGATACAAATAAGGGCTGAATTGCCTAATTACTGTTTAATTGCTAGTTGGGCTTGGTTGGTCTTTTTATTGTGCAAAAATTGATGTAAATTTGTGTTCATTGGCACAATATTAATTTTAATTTGTAAGTATTGTTATCGCTTAAATTTTATGTTGCAAAACGAGATATGTTCGAACATAAAGCAGTTTTACGGTTTGATAAATTTGCTTGCCTTTATGGGTATTAGAGTTCTTCTATATAATGGTTTAGATTTCATTCTTATAAAAGTATGGGTCCAAAATTTCATTGGTGAAATGTCGGTGCAGTTAAAATTAGTGTTTATTTCATAAGGGATACAAAATATTTAGTTTGTAAATATTTTCTCACATTATTCAAAAAAAGAAATAAACGCAAGCTTGGATTATACTGTACAAAATATGTAACGTATCAGAACGTCATTTTTGAATTAAGAATAAAAATTCTAAAATTCAAATTTCGAACTCATTCATCACTAACATTTAACAAAACAAACTGAACCGACCCGATCGGCGTCGAAAGTGATAAAAATCAATAAAAAAACTTCCATCACAATATCGGCCTATAAATCATAATTAGGGTGCTAACCTTTCAACGGCTGCCGATCGGTAATCCCGGGCCCATTCAGTAACTACCGGCCACTCCGGAGACCGGCCATATTTTATCAATGACAATGCGGTGTAAAATGACGCACAAGTTTGGATTTTGTGTTCTTTTTTCGAATAAAAATCATTAGGTTGGTAATAGCTTTGGTTTTGAAATATGAATTGATTTTTACAATGTTGTTTTTAATTACCAATTTTACTTATATTTAGAATGATAAACTTCATTTGTATTACATATTTGCTATTCCACTAATAAATGGCGTCTTTGTAAGTGGTTTGGATTTTTGTAACTGGTGGAGCTGGAGAGTTAAAAGTGATACTCGCAATGATGATTGACTATCTCTATTTTTTCACGAACCAGTACAAATGTTCTTACTCTATGCATTCGTAAACAATGACAATAATTTAGTAAGCGATAAGCGTCATTTTATAACCACAACTTTTATTTTTCACGTCCAGCACTTTCGCGACCGAGAGTCCGTGGGCGACTGCCGTTATGACAATAATATGTAGTCTTTGTACACAAAAATAACTAAATTGATTTAAATTCTTATCGACCGAGATACGAACGTGTTTTATTACATTTATAACGATTTAAAAAATAATGTGTCTCTATAGAATGACACGTGCTTAGAAAATCGTAAAAGATTTTAATATCACTAGACAAATTTCCGTAGACAATTTAAATATTTCTCACTCGTTCAACTGAATTAATAGTTTTTGAAATTACTCTTCCCGTTTCAAATGACATAAAGACGGCAAAATGAATCATCGTTGAAATAAAAACATTTATTATTTTTCTCAGATTTAAAATAAGAATTAAAGTATAGCCAGTAACATCTAATAATAACAAATGAAATTCAAAACTATTCCAAATTCAAATTGAATTTCAATCAAAAGAATCAATATCACATCAACGCCAATAACATAATTCAAATAAAGAATCAATAGCAGATTCAAGAAGGTTCCAACAGACAACGGACTCCAACCGAGATTGCGTCACCCAAATCCGTCCCGCGTTCCGATATCCGATTATTTTAAGAAGTTTACATTATTTTGACACGGATGACTAATTGAGTGCCGCTCTGGGCGGATGCTGGAGATTCATGGGGCGTCGCTGTGCCACGGCCCGTGTTCCGACACGAGATATATATTATTTTATCGATCCAATAGATCGAAAGTGGTAAGTCGAGTAATTAGAAATTTTACTGTCAAGTTTTTATAGTGCATTTATTGGTAAGCCAATCGTTTTTCCTGTCATTAGCAATACATATAAGGATTTTTTTGGTAGGTCATTAAATCGATCAACTGCAGTCAAGATCAATTAGCAGTCTAAGGCAAACTGCATGCAGTCGTCATATTATGCAGTCGGATGAACTTGACTGCTGTCATGTGAGCTCGTTGCGAAGAAATGACACTGCTGTTGATGCCTCCCACTCCATAAATCTGCATAACAAAAAATAACTATTATTAGGTTTCTTATACGGTACATTCTCTCTTAGGAGTGTATTGTATACTTCTGATGCCAAACTCGGTGTTTGATATTGACTTCATAACTGTTGAGAGTGCCGGTGGCGAAGATATATTGCGTGCGGGACGATACTCTGAAGGAACAAGATGCGAATCCCTGATCGGGCAAAGTGACTTTGAGTTTTTCTGCTCAGCATCAGAACGAAACCTGGAATTTATGCCTGATATGGCGATAGGCTCCCTATCACTTTATACGAAGGTACACAGAACAAAAGAGTGCCTTCGCGGGACCTATGAAAACTTCTTCAGTAATGCATGATGTCTTGTTTTTATGAGTTCTCGTCTCTCATCACCACAGCTTAATAAGAGAAGAAGAGTAAAAACGCAGCAAAACTGTCAGTCCGACTTCAAAACACAATTCTCGCATTTCCCAAGTTCTGTACGCGCGCTCCGTAAATAAACACGAACAATAAATAAATTGTGCGACATTAAATCAATTGATTTATGATGTTGCACATAATTGCCGGCACCGATGCTAATCCTGGCATTCCCTTTGATACGAGTTGACAAGACGCATGTTTGAATGTGTGCTATTGTAAATCATATTGGGATTTGCTTGATTGGAATTATGGGGGCTGGATTAGAGAATGTTTTTGGAGGTTGGTAAGAACAATGAACAAGAAAAGAACATGGAAAATGATTTTGTTTTCATTGGTAAGATGTTACGGATGAGTTAGGTTTGGTCTGGTTCGTGGTTTTTTTGTACGTGTAATGTGCCACTGATGGTAAGTAGAGAGGTCCAAGTGTGGACTGATGAAAGATGATTGTCTCTCGGCAGTCGACACAATTATGCCTGTTGGAACCGGATACAGGCTGATCCCGGAACGCGACACGTGGGCCATTATGGCGGGTTTTAACACGTTGGAAACGGTGGTCGCGGGCGGATATATATCATACCACCAATAAGTGTGTGATATTTTTGATGTAGTATTAAGCTGTTAATCATAGACGGGTGTAGATTTCTAAAGCAGGCATTTTGTGTGGGTATTTCACATTACATTTGTTTGTTGTTAAAGATAGAATATCTATATACTCGAAAAGGTTTGTAGCACTCACCCAAAATTTTAGTAAGATCCGGGCCAAGGCATATAATTTTTTTTTGGTATATATTGTTAGCATAAAATATTTTTGTGAGGGTATTTTTAACACTTTTTATTATAAAAACACTGAATGTTGACAAACTAGGGCAATTGGTCGTTGACAGTCGTACTAGTCGGTTGGTTGGTGACATATTTTCGAAAGTGTTTCTGTATTCGGTGATATTTCTTTTTACTGTTACCAAAGTGGCTTCAGTATCCTATATAGTATGTCCCATATTTGAAGACATTTCAGCATATAATTTTCCAACTGTAAATAATACGATCTACATTATGTTGGACTAAAATAAATCCCCATCGGTTTTCGAAATCCGTGTGTTTTTGATGGGGGCTTATAAATTAATGCCATATTACATGTAATGGGGGACCATCGAACGCTGTTCGATTCCAAAGATTATCTATCAAAGAGACAGTATCGCGCGGTGATCTCTCGCGCTCTCCATCGATGTGGGTACAGGGTGATGCATTTGTGATGCGTGGGTGTACAAATCCTTTTTTGATATGCAACACTTAGTGTTGCTCGCGGCTCTGTCTGCGTGGAAAGCTTTTCCTAATACTAAAATCTTCAAAAAAAAAAACACTGTACGACGCCAGCGCCATCTAATAAAAATCTGATTAAAATTTCTCATTGCAGTAACTTATCAATATAAAAAGTATTTTATGTGTTCATCCATGTCATGGTCTACCCGTGTGTATTTCATGCAAATCTGTTCAGTTGTTTTTGCGTTTACTTCTAACAATCTTACAAACATTTCCTAATTTCATCCTTATGTAGGCAGAGATACAAATAGTGCACTCGTTTTTCGCCATGTGAGTTCCATCCTATGATATGATAGCCTATTGCCATAATATTGCCTGCTCCGGGAATCTAACTCCAGACTTCAGCACTACATTGTACCCGAGCTATTATGTAAACTGTAGCTATGTATATCTATGTCAGTTTAAATTTTAAATTCCAACCACCCTGTACATCCACGGTGGCAACATCCGATCGGATTATTCCCGATCGCGATAATCTCGATCTAGCGACGTGGACCGATTGATCGATGGACGGTGTTGCGCTTGCGCCGTGTAAGACGGTAATTGGTCGACTTTATGTCCGGTAGAGATTTGGAGGCTTCAGAATATTAGGGCGCTTTCAAATTAGACGCGCGGAAACCACGCGTATCTTTTTGTATGGATTAAACTTGCTCTATGAGGTAAGATTTGAAGGCGCCCTTAGGGTGAGTATAGTACTTTTGTTTGGTAAGTGGTAGATGTGATAGCTTGATATTGAAAGAAGGGTTTTTGTATACGTTCTCGATAAAGTGACCACACTGCACCCGATGGTAAGTTAAGTGGGGCTAATAGAATGTCGACTGACGAGAGATGATTACCCCTCCATAGTCGACACAATTATGCCGGCCTGTTTGAAGCAGATATATACAGGCTGATCCCGGAACGTGACACACGTTGGCAACTACGGCTGGTTTTAATACCTTGTGTACAGTGGTCGCTATTCGGGCGGAAATAAAATATATCCTACCACCAGCAAAATAATAATAATAATCACAATCTAAATCAGATCGTAAAAATGTTTCCGCCCGGGATCGAACCGGGGACCTTGTGCGTGTGAAGCACACGTGATAACCGCTACACTACGGAAACTTGATAACTCACTCACATAAAAGATATTCCTTTTGCAGACATACTTCTCTGTATACCTTTTAAAGGATACAAAAAGTTTTCAAAACAGATATACCAATTAGGGCAGGAAAAAACATAATGCGTTCCATATATAAACGTCTTTTGACAATAGACGAGCATCGAACCTACTCTATACGATTCTGAACGGCAATTTGTCAATATCCAAACATCAAGGCGACCGAAGTCGTCTTTAATAACACTAATCAATCAATACTCGACCTTCCAGGGTTGCTAATAAGTGTGTTTATAAAAAATGTCTGTCTGTGTTAAGGAATTCGTGTTGATTATGCCTTTATTGAACTGTACGTTTTTGTTTCCTTTGATGGCAGACGCTTCACTATCCAATATCCATGAATATTAACAAAAAGCACCAAGAACTTTGATTTATATATTACTAGCTGAACCGACAGACGTTGTCCTGTCTTAACTATGTATGCACGCGCGCATTCTGTCAATAGCTGACAGTTATTTCAAACCACTGACAGTTATATAAAATTAATATTGTCGTTAAGTTTTTTTAAATTTTCAAATTTTCCGCCCAATTTTATGATTTTTTCTTTCATAAGAACCTTCTCCTGACAATAACAAACACAACAAAAAAAATAGTGAAATCGGTCCAGCCGTTCACGCGTGATGGCGTGACCGAGGAAAATAGGTATTTTTGCTTTGGTAGAATATATTTTATTTATTTATTATCCGTCCAGATAGCGACCAACGTACACAAGGCGTTAAAGCCCACCATAGCGGCCCATTTAAGTGTCGCGTTCAGGGATCAGCCTGAGTTTAGCCGGTTCCAACGGGCCGGCATAATTGTGTCGACTGCCGAGGAGAATCATTTCTCATCAATCGACATTCTATTGATCCCCACTCATTTTACCATCAGGTGTAGTGGCTGTGCTTTGCTATGCCAATATAACAGAAAGTATTATCAAAATCTATATCGTACTTATCTGGTATACTAGGGTCTAAGCAATGTCTAATTCTATATTCAAGCAGCAGTATGTATGCACTGTTCTGTGTCGGTTTGAAGGATATTGTAGTTTATTGAATGAATTCCTCTACGAAAATCAACTAATGCGGGAGATATAAAGCACAAGTGTACATCATCTGTCGTTTTTGTTCGCCTTAAATATTATTTCTACCAAATAAAGTATAATAGATAGAATTTATTAATACTGACAAAAAAAAAAACAGAAAAATTTCTCATGTCTCGAAAACCCTATTTCGAATAACAAAAAAAAAAAAACAAAACAAAAAACAGAAAAAGAAGTAAAAATATATTCAAAAATCTATTTTATTACGTACACTTACTTTGAGAAATAGCCATTGAATCAGAAGTCAGAAACAGGCACAATGACTACTTGGTATGGTACTTACATATTTTCATATACAAAAAACCTACAAGTGTAATATATATGTCTATAATGTATCTATAAATATCTCAATCAAAGCCACGCATCAAAGCTAGTATGTTCACTACGTCCACCACAATCGATTTGTCTCGAAGCAAAAACTCGACTTCGCTCAATCAATATAATGACTTTATTTAACATTGACAATAAAATATCGCCTGGGTATTGTTCGCCGTATCGGTAAGAATAAGGGTGAAGGGCCGTGTTTTGGACACCTTGATTTTTATAAATATTTTATAGATTTAGTGAAGAAGCGAGTGGGTCATTTCAGGTGAAATCTATGTTAGAAATCTCTAAATAAGTTATTGATGCGCTTTAGATCTTAAAAAAATAATGGATTAGTAAAAGGATGGCTTTTAATATCTGAACTTACGAAACAGCAAGCGCATGCTTCATCTAGATTTTTATGGGATTTGTTTTACTCGAATCGATGTGTAGAAAAAGATTTCCATTATAATTACCTCAAATATGTTTTGAACAATTAGTTTTAGAAGAAATAATATTGCCTAACTAGATTACAACGCTTTGGCCTATTTAATTGTATATTACTTGTCTAACTACTTTACTAAGACATTGAGAAGTTGGACCAAATGAAACCAGTTAGTACTTTCACTTTCAAACTAATGCTGTATCGATAATTGCGAAGTGTTATTAAGTCTAAGATAAGCAAGTTTCCGTAGTGTAGCGGTTATCACGTGTGCTTCACACGCACAAGGTCCCCGGTTCGATCCCGGGCGGAAACAGATTTTTTTTTATTAAGACTTGTACTTCATTTTGGGTTCGTCTTTAAGGGCTTATTATTTTATTTTTTTTACCTTTTTTAAGTATAACATTTTATTAGATTTTTGCCTCGGTTTAATGAAGTATTTTTGTTGATAATATTGATTTATTTAACCTTTTAAATTTGAATCAACATCAATATTTTAGCTATGGATTATATAACTCGCATACGAATTCATGAGTTAAAAACTAGTTAATAGAGTATCGTCAACAGTGCCTTTACCCTATTCAAAACTCAAAGCCCAATCCAGATGGACTCAAAGTTAAGCTGACAATACTGATTGACTCCATAAAGTATTGAGAGATCTGTCATTGACGAAACAATGGTACGCCGGTTCGATTCCCGACGGCGACGCGCCAGATGACAGGATTAGAGCGTGCATAATGCGCCCGCGTCGAAATAAAACAACCTCTATTTTTTCGTTCGGCATAAAAAGATCGAAACGTTTTGTAGTTTCGTTGATCTAGTATTAAAATCTAGGTGTACGATTTTGAACTTTATTTTTTTGAAGTTCCCACTTCATCATCTCAGCCACAGAAAGTCCACTGCTGAACATAGGGCTCCCCCAAGGATCTCCACGTCGACCTGTTGGAAGCGGCCTGCGTCCAGCGACTTCCTGCGACCTTAGCCAGGTCGTCCGTCCACCTTGTAGGCGGGGGTCCGACATTCCCAATTCCCGACATTCAATAAATGTTATTAGTATATCTCACCTCCACTAAGTTCATACTTTTTGACAGAAAACTACACACCAACTAAAATTTTGCACTCTGCAGTTACACCCAAAAATCCTAATATCACTTTGGAATCGAATCTCAGACCTCAGCAGTTAGCCCCTGAAGCACAGTTAAGCCAGTCGATGTAGCAAATACAATGGGAAGAATCCTATCGCCTCCGGTACTCCCATTATGTCGGAAACAATCGACAAATCATTAGTACTAATACGCGAAATGAGTATTGGGTTTAAGAAGAAAGGTCGGTTTGTGCCTACAGTGGTGCGGTCTCTGGGAGGACATAGCAAGAGAGTATGTTAGGTCCTCCTCGATTACCTCATTAGTGATGGTCGTGATCTCCTCAACATGGAGTAATCTTTATTGATTAGGTTGTTACCATTTTCTATCTTGGGCATAGTGTATTGGATGTAGATGTTTTTTTTGGGTTTGTGTGCTGAAGTTAGTTGTAAGATTAAAGGTTCCATGCTCAGTTTATATAACAGTATTTTTTTGACGAATTATTTTAAATAACCGTAGTTAATAGTTTACCTGATACATAATAGAATTAGGACTGAATATGCTTGCGTGAATTTGTTTCGTTTGGGGAACCTAATACTGGAGTTAAAAATATACATAACTAAACTCAACTTGGCATCATACTATTGTTTCTATTGGTAAGAGACACTTGAAGTTTTTAAGTATTGTTTGGTATTCCACTGCGCTCGCTATCCTGAGACATGACATGTTGTCTTATTATGTCCAGTAGTTACACTGGCATGTCCGTCAAACCGAAACACAACAGTGACTACACACTGCTACTTGGCGGCAGTAGACTTCTAGTGGTATTTTGTTGAAATGTCTTGTCTGTAAGCTATATTCTCTGGACCCTCAACACTGCCAGAGGGTTGCCGCATCCATTAATGTAAGTGACTCCGAGTTCGATGCGCAGACGTTTTTTCCATGCCTACGTGATTGATAAAGAAACGCTAGGGATATGACACTCCTGTACTTTAAACCCACTACTGTAATTTCACTTTTGACGGGTACACAATACCAAACTCTATCACAAAGAAATAAGAGCCACAATTTCTGTTGACAATAGTAAAATCCCGTTTGACGGAAACCAATCCATCCCCGCAATCTTTTGGAAATGCAAAGATAGTTTTGCGTTTGGCAAAATATATCCCTTACGCATTCATTACAATAGAAGTCAGTTTGCTGTGTACCGAGTGAATGTACAAGTTGGTCGATGGGGAAATCATCCTGCGGACTGGCATCCAATTGGTTTGCAAGTGTTTCGTCATTTTGTCTCAGAATGGATGTACAATGGATTGATTCATAAGAGCCTTGAAAAGGGATACTTTTAAGGCTGGGTATGTATAAAAGAACGATTTTATCATTTATTTAAAAGCCTGGGGGATGATCGAAGGATGTTTCAGAACAATATACTAACCATATGTTCTTAATGGTTTTACTATGAACTGTGCTGTTTTGATTGGTTTAATACCGTTAACTGGTGGTTTCACTGGTGTAGGTCTCTCTTATGTGAGAATCCGCCTGAGTAAGTACCACCGCAATGTCTATTTCTGCCGTCAAGCAGCAGTGCGTAGTCACTGTTGTGTAACTACTGAACATAATAAGACTTAACATTTCATGTCTCAGGATGCCGAGCGCAGTGGAATACCACACAATACTTTGTAATTTAATGTCTTGGATGGTGTTTCTACTGTTTATGGGCGGTCGTATTGCTTACCATCAAGCGAACGGCAAGCTAGTCTCGTCATTCAAACTAAAAAATTGCGTAATTGGTAATCTTTCCGTACCTAATTATTTCCAAATCTACAGTAGAGTGCCACGTAGTTTGTAATTTTGTAATTTGAAGTACTTGTGGTATTGCCACTGTTTATCGGCGGTCGTATCTAATCTCTAGAACTACTGAAACATTTTTAAAAATACTTTCAGTAATAGGAACCTATATTACTCCTGAGTGCTATAGGCTTTCATTCCGGTAAAATATTTATCCCGAAAAATCTTCACGCGGGTAAACCCGGAGGCAAAAGATAGTAACATTGTAGATCGATTGAATAATTTTAAACATATCTTGGAGAAAAGGTGATATATACTATTTATTTATTTATTTATTATTAAAGACTGCCTCGGTGGCGTAGTTGTATTGCATGTCCGGTACAATAGCGCTCTGAGGTTCTGGGTTCGAATCCCGGGTCGGGCAAAGTGATATTTGGGTTTTTCTGCTCAGTATCAGCCCGGAGTCTGGAATTTGTGCCCGATATGGCGATAGGCTCGCCCCCTATCACATCATGGGACGGAACATACTTGGCGAAAAGTGGGTGCCCTAGTTGCGCCTCTGCATACCCCTTCGGGGATAAATGCGTGATGTTATGTAAGTATGTATGTATTATTAAAGGACTGCTTTATTTATGATTCATAACTGTATGACTAATACATATTGAGTCCAAATTGCTTCAGCTTTGATCTGTCCAATATAACCAAACTAAATCCCGCTATTTTAGTAAACAGCGAACTTATAATTTTTTTGTAAGGATATCGAGATTTATACCCTCGGGATAAAAACGCGACAATTCCCATAATCCTCTTATATAAATCCCCGGACAATAGTTTCTATAGATCCTGCACTTGAATGATATTGATAGGGTATAAAACAGGTACACAGGTGATACTTTTTGATGTATTTTTTTGTGTGAATGCGGATGTAGTTTTGGATGTGATTTATGTATGTTTGTTGGACAAACTGAGTTATTCGGTGACATATTTGTATTACGATGTAATGCTGATGTCTCGGGTTCGATTCCCGGGCAGTGACATTGAGTTTTTCTACTTAGTATCAGTCTGGAATTTGGATATGGTGATAGGCTTGCCCCTATAACATGGGACGCAATACACTGGGCGGAATGTGGGTGCACCAGTTCCGTCTCTGCCTACCCCTTCGGGACAATGTGCGTGTGTATGTGTTGTACAAAGTTGATATGTCGTTTTATACTTAGATCTGATAACTAATGATAACTAATTAATGGTAAGTGGAGTGGGGTTCAATAGAATGTCGACTGACGGGAGATGATTACCGCTCAGCAGTCGACACAATTATGCCGGCCTGTTAGAACCGGATAAGAAATAATTCGTGGACAGTCGTTTCTGGAATACGCTGCGTAATTTAAAGTACTGTATGGTGTTGCTGATGTTTATAAGCAGTCATATCACTTACCGTCAGACCTTGTTATCATGAATTTGTATAGAAAAGTTACTTTTTCCAGCAAAACCATACAATCGAGCCGGCATCAATAATCTCGTCATAAACAAACCGCAGCCACATCGATAGTTTCACATAGTTTACATCACAAAAGTCTGCGTATTGTCAAAATATCAAATAACCAAACATAACATCAAAAGAGTTCATCGAAACAGTTTCAAACATAATTTTTCTATCTGTTCCTAGGAAACCCGCGATGTTTTATGATAAACCAACGTCTGTGTACGAAATAAATCATATGCGATCGCGTGGTATCGCTTCATTGCTGTTTATTGAAGTCGGTAGCGTATTCTTGGGAACTTGGTTGTGGGTTTATGAATTGGTTTGCATCTACGAGGAGTGACAGAGTAAAGACGGGTTTCTTGGAGGTCAGATTATGCTGGTCTGTTACTGTTACTGGGTTGGATCAGCTGTGCTTGGCATTGTCGAAGTCTACTGCAGCGCAATTTATATTTCGGAATAGAAGTCCTGATATATATTTTCTCGGGATAAAAAGTAGCCTTCACCTCCCTGAAGTAACGTAGCTTCCTATTAGTGAAAGAATTGAAAATCGAGTAGAGTTAATGAGTAGTTCAGTTAGTGAGTAGTTTAGTTTTAGATTTAGTGAGTTAGAGTGAGGAGTTTGTAAGATTACTACGTTCAAACAAACAAAGATTTTAGTTTCATGTCTATCCTATTACATAAAGCTGAAGATTTTGTTTGAACGCGATAAACGCAGGAGCTAGTGGTTCGATTTGAAAAATTCTTTTAGTGGTGGATAGCCCATTTATCGAAGAAGTCTTTAGACTATATATCATCACGCATTGACCAAAACGAGCGGAGCATTATTAAAAATGTTGCAAAACGAGAAAAATATTAATATAGACTAACAAACAAAAAAGATATTGGGAGAACCAAAGGTGTAACAGCAAAGCTCTGTTTTCTATGAGAATGGTACTGATGTACTAAATAATTCATTGCAGAATTTACCACAGCACAACTATACCATTTTCGATTCAGATTTATTATATTTTAAAACTATAAAAGGACAATTGAATCATTTACATTCAAAATCAAAAAAGGAAAAATCAATAGTTTGCGCAATCGACAATAATGATTCACTCGTAAAACTCCAATCTTCGTGTGGTCGCGGACCTATTCTGTCAAGGGACTGATATTAATAACTCCATAACATAAACAACTGCGCACGGGGGCCTTCTCCTAATAACTATGTCTTTTTAATATGAGTACTTGCAGATAGAAAATATAGAATCAATGTTTTAATAATTCTCCACCATGCTTGATACCATACCACTGGTAAATTATTTCTATGCTCTGAATAATAAAAAGACTTAAACTTTTACCAATAAAAATCAAACAAATGGACATCATGTCGTTGCACCCGAAGAGGATCGCCCTATTGCAATTTCTAGACTCTTGCCTGATGTTGAACTGAAAAACGTTCATGTTGCTCTTCCCTGAATTCGAATCGTGGAAATCAGATTTCACTGCAAATGCAATATATCTACGCATTCAAGGCTTTAAATTTAATGATACTATTTCATGCACAAAGTCTTCACTTATAAATTTACTAATAAACCGCAATCCCCCAGAATAAGTAGTCGGGCGGCGAGGCGCCGGCGCATCTCTTTAATTTGTGAATTGAACCGCCTGCTGCCACCTATTAGTGTCATTGACCATTTGCCCACAGTTGAACTTCGTGGCTACTGGCTGCACCTCGAGACCTTGCTTAACACTATAAATTATAATTTAAGCTATAGTAGTAGCTATTGGGAACTACATTTAACACTAACTTGAGAAAGGATGAATACAAATAGGAATTTTGGTGGTAGAACAATAAATATTTAGACATGATTTCTAGACGATCTACGTAAAGGAAATACTTAATATATCTTTATTATTAAGTTCTAGCTTTCTAGTATGTAAGTTGGTCATAATTTTACCACCGCATTGCTGCCAGATAGCGACAACCATACACGAGGTGTTAAAACTAGTTATTACTCACGTAAGTATGTCGTATTCCGGGACCAGCCTGTGTATCTTCGATTCCAACAGGCCGATATAGCTGTGTCGAGGGGTAATCATCTCTCGTCAGTCGATACGTTTTCAAAGGCCTTTTTCACCAAGCACGTGCAAATTTTGGAATGAACTTACATCAGTGGTTTCCGAGCACTATGACTTTTCTTTTAAACGCGGCTTAAAAAGAGTTCTCAGCTCGCGGTGAGCAATAGTATGGTCGTGCCTCTAGCATTGCTTAGGTCCATGGGAGGCGGATGCTGCTTACCATCAAGAGAACGATTGTATGTTTGCCTATAGGTAATAATAAAGCAGTACTTACCTACTAAACTTTTGTCAACTTTCGCCGTCAAGCATAATCTTAGGCAGTATAATCTTTGGCCATTACGAGGTTCAAGATGTTAAAGGTAATAGAATAAGATGACGAGAAGTCAGGGAAGGTATCGCGCAACTATTTTAATGCAACAATACCTCGGAGCCTTCCCGTAGTCTTATGAGTGGAAGATTATACTGTCAGATGTGTGCTTCCTCAGTCAGTAAAACTACCTCAAACAATAACCAACGAACATCAATAACATTACAAAGAGAAGCAAATCAAAAATCATTACACGCTGCAAAATTAAATCTATAAATCCGAATGAGGGAACGAGACGCACATACACTTCCTAATAAGAAAGAAAGAGATGGTAACGACGCCAGCCGTAAGACCAGAAGCTTTGATTGAATTATGGTTGTTTTGGTCTCGTGCAATTTCCTTCGAAGGTTTTCCAGTGCAGTCTAATTAGGAGGTTGTAATTGAGATGGCGGCCTGTCTGTGTTTATATTATTTCTTAGTAATCAATTTTGTGTTGATTGTTTCTGTAGAATCCAGTAATACGAGCGATATAGGTATGTAACAAAAAGTCCTAAGGTCGAATTTAATATGTGTACTTGCTATAATATTGACAGATAGTTAAAGGGTAGGAATCACGATGATGTATCTCTGTCCTAAATTAGGTAGTATCATTTTTAGAAGAACTCAAGAACCCTTCTTTCAGTCCATATTCTTTTTTTAAGGCTGAGGAATCGTACTATTATTATAAATGTGAAAGTTTGTGAGGATGGATGTATGTACCTATATGTATGTTTGTTCCTCTTTCACGAAAAAAAGAATGAACGGATTTGGATGAAACTTTACAGTAATATTGGCTATACATCAGAATAACACATTGGCTACAATTTATAATGATTTTTTTGTAATTTGGTCATAATATAACGATATATATTAAGTAACTCAGAAAAAAAATATCCCGGAAAACTTCTTCACTCGTGCGAAGTCGCGAGCAAAAGCTAGTCGTCCATTATTCATTGGTTAGTAGTGAATTTGGATATCATCTGATAGCTACAATGTCACTCATATTCTCAATGGGCAAAAGTTGAACGAAAAATTGCAGAAATCGATTGTTCGCGGTATTTCCTTTCCTTTAACGAGACTGTCTTGCTTAATGTTAAGATGGTTTATCTCTTCTGAGTTTCGCATAAAGCTCATTTTACACAGAATTAAAATCCATCGTGTCACCAACCTGCCGTGGTCACGTCATTCGACAAATGAATAAGGTTTGCTGCAAGCTTGCTTTCAATTGTGCGTATAAATATTTTGAATGCGTTTATTAGTTACTTCTTAGTATAAAATATCTTTAAAAACTACTCATTTAATGGCAGCTAATGTAATTGCTTTACTTTTAGTAAAATTACTTACCTTTTTATTATAAAAACCCAAATTTAAATCAAATGCAAATCGCCTTTTCTATGTAATCGAATAACAATTGAATATTGTATTTAGTCGAGAATTTAATAAGAATTTGAAATAAGAACATTCACACACGCCTTTTAACCCCGAAGGTGTGACATGCGCAATTGTTGCCCCCCACTGTGGGTATTTCGACCCATGATATGATAGGGGCGAGCCTATCGCAATATACACCACAAATTCAAGACTCCGAGCCAATACTGCGTAAACACCCAATCACAACCCAACCCGAACATCGAACCCGAGACCTTAACACTGCATTCGCACATAACATTATTAAAATTAGAACTTCACGTCAAAGTCAACAGCAAATAGTCGCAATACAAAACGTAACATCGCCTAAAAGTTACCTCAGTTTTACGTGTATCGCGCACACGCAGCCCAAATCTCGAAATCTAAAACAATACACGACTTCAGATGAAGTCGAATGATAATCGCGGGGTATTTTAATAAAATTTATGTCTTATTTTTTGGGTTTCTTAGAACGTATTAATCGGCTAATACGAATTCCGCGCGAGTTATCGTCGTATTGGAAAAAAAGGTTATTTGTTGAAATTTATTGAGGTGATATGTGAATTTATGTCTGAATTAATTTGGGATAGGCGTGTTGAGTTATGGTGGCCTTTACTATGGTTAACATCTGATGTTGAGTGACGAAGTAGCGCTTTGCAATCGAGCAGTATTCAATTCAATTTATCTATTATTTATGTAACGAAAAAGATTGTAACAAAGTGAAATTTCTATAAAAAAAAGTCTACCAATCCGTATAAGCCCTGCGCAGTGGAAGAGTTTTGCCACCTATCTTTAGATGGCACGTACTCAATGGAGCAATATAAGTTATTTTAAATTATATTAATTTATGCAAATCAAATATATTTATAAATAAAAACACGGTTGTGTACAACAAAGGTTCTTTTACTGAAAAAAGTTTTCACTCCACTAACAATTTCTTTGATATTTCCACAAAGAAAAATGTTATAAATGTCTCAGTTTAAAAGTCTGAATAAAGTAATTATTTCCTTTTATTTTCATACAAAGCGACAGTGTTTACTCATTTGTCAAACTATTTGTACTATTAATTTATTGTGGACCCTACACGACTGTGAAATACCTGGGTATTTTATGTTGATTTTACCGTTTTCGAAACGTTCATACACTCTTAAGAGCAACGCGATAATATCCAAATTCGAACAACAAATTTCAAACATACCGCTAACGTAATTTGGTTTTTACTGGCAACTTTTTAGATACAAGACAGATTGCTCGCTCTTCAGCCACGCAAATATAAACCTTCTCTAACAAACATAAAGTTGAAATATCTATAATTAAAATTATAATATTTTTCAATATGTTCCGTCAAACGCAAATAAATTTTAAACCTATAAACGACGCGACCCGAAGCCACCGTTTTTGGGTGTTAATAGATAATGTATGGCTTTTGTTCTTTTTCTTTTTAATGGGTCATTAGCTTCTTTTTACAGCCAGTTCGAAAAAAGGTTTTTTGAATGTCGTTCCATTTTCAAAATTTTGTTCTATTGGGTGTTTGGCCAGTGTATTCATAAATCATTTTTTTTTAATCCTGGTGCGGCAAAGTTAATGGTGTTATACAGTGTAAATTTGTGATAAATATTTACTATATATTGAAAGTACACAGTATAATGCCAAATGCAATACGTAGCGTCTATAGGGAATCATTAGTAATCCGCTTATCTTCGAAATAGTGGACGCTGTTCAGTTAAGCAGAGATTAAGTTTCCGTAGTGTAGCGGTTATCACGTGTGCTTCACACGCACTAGGTCCCCGGTTCGATCCCGGGCGGAAACAGATTTCCTTTTTAGGTTTCACCAGTTTTTGAGATCCTCGCCATTTTAACCGTGGAATGATATTTTTATGTTTTGACTCCAAACACAATTCCTAATATAATAATAATTTATGTTTCCCTAAACAAAATATTTTAGAACTCAAACTCCGAACTTCCAAACCTAACCAGTTTCAACAAGCACTAAGCATGTCATAGATGGATGCGATGCTCGTGACAAGTTATTACTTACGCCTGGCTCCGCTCGGTATATTCTAGGAACGACCCACGCCTGGATACGGGGTGCAGCCAGATTACATATTAATGTAGACGTTGATGTTTGTCCGTTGAATGTGGCAAGGGCTTCGATGTAGTTTCGTCAAACGTGCCACTCGACCGAGCTGGCGCCACTGTCGAAACTGAAAAGTAAAGCCGGTAGTAATGTAGATTTAATTAATGTAGACGTTGATGTTTGTCTGTTGGATGTGGTAAGGACTTCGGTGTAGTTTCGTGAAATGTGCCACTCGACCGAGTTGGCACCATTATGGAAACTGAAAAGTGAAGCCGGTAGTAATGAAGATTTAATAATGTTGTCCTGTACCAAATTCTACAAACAAAAAATTCATGGGATTATGCTATATTAACTGCAGCAAAAGGAATATCTGGAGAGGAATTTAAACAATATGTTAACTCCTAATTCCTATACATTAGTTAGTATTAAGAAAAACATAATTGAATTCTATCTTAATTGTGTTGCATATTTGCAACAGACTAAGGAAATTCAGGAGTGGATTAACATATAGCTAGTATAAAAGTGCCTTAAAAAAAATGAAATGGTAATCTTTTAATATTAGGTAAATCTCTAAAAAATGTTCCATCAACCGATATTTGAGTAAACGTATTTTAGAATTCGCAAATACCTAAACATAGCATCAACTCTTCTCACATTTAAGCAAAGGTGCGTGCTGATTCGAACCCAAGACCTCACAGTACTTTTACCGCGTTCATTATAATATTATGTTTCGTTCCTAGTAATTCGAAATTCTTCCAAAGGTTGTTTGGAAGAAATTGCTGATATCGATAAGACCATCTTGTACTTCTTGTTTGTTCATTATCTCTGTTGTATATTTACTTTTCTATATAATTTGATATACAATAAAGAGTTTAAACACACACACACACACACATAAAATTCATTTTATAAAAATCACTTTTAACCACGCTTGGATCACATAAAAACCCCAACCCGTTCCGATCACCTTAACTCTTCGTTACAAACTCTGTGGTCCGACCTCGTGGTCATAGAGCCCGCTTTATTCTTTGTCTATGCTTTATTGTCCGCCATTACGTTCCTCTGTTGTACATTTATGCATTGATTAAGACCTTAAGATATTCCTTTGCAAATGCTAACAGATATACCTCTGTACAATTCATTTTTCGTTGAGGTTTGTGAAGCCGATAGATATTTTTAATTAATATAATCGTTGTGACTAAAATTATTGTCAAGATAGAGAAGAAAGAGTTAGTAGTGAGAAGGAAGATAGTTATTAATTAAGACCAGCTAAAACCTATTTAAGCGCGAATTATTGTTATGATTTTTAAATTAGAATTAAAGGAATAAATCACTGAACGGTTATAGGTGAAATTTAGCTCACATTACTTATATCATTCTGGATTAGCATACAACAGAAACGGGTGAACTTTTCTGAAATGGAACCTGACACAATATAAGTATTAATATGCATAAATACGTTCTGGAAATCGTTCTAATGATTATTTTATATAAAGTACAAAAGGGAAGCCGGCAGGTATTGGGTTATATGGACTGTTCGCTATTGGCATACATGGTATTTTCGGGAAAAAAAAACAGAAGAACTTCTATTTAAGTTCTTTGGAACATAGATATTAGGATTAAAATTATGTCTTAGTTCCCTGTACATAAGAATTGCATGTTACAGAACTGCATGTAAGGATTTTTTTTAAGAAATATATAGAGAAGATATTTATATAAGTTCTTCGGAACATAGATATTAGGATCAAAATTCAGCCTTAGTTCCGTATACATAAGACTTGCATGTTACAGGACTTCATGTAACTGTTAAATTTATTACTCTTTATATCTCTCATCAGACAACGAATTAAATTATTAAAATTTTGTTCCCCAAATTTGTCGGTTCATGTATCAGTCACCTCTCACCATTCACGTTAGGCTTCCGAGAAGCGGGCCCGTGAGATGCTGTGATACCACCATCTGATGGGACCCTCACGTGCGGACCTCACGACTCAGGTTTTTACTTAACTTTTCGAAATTTTACATATCACGCTCCTTGTAATTATTAAGGTCCTAAATGAGGTTGACATTTACAACAGTCACATGACACGTGATGAAATAGAGTAAGACGTGTAGCATAAGTATTATCTGTGAAACTTCATCATTCAGAATCGAAACAAATAGTTTCGTACTGTAGAAAAATTATTTGCCGGAATACTATTTCTTAATTCAAATTATAGACCGTTGGTATCATTAAAAATAAAGATTGAAGTAAATTAGATGGCCAGTCACAAAAAATACTCCTTACATTTTGTTTAATCTCTGAAAAGAGGTAACATTAAAAATTGCTCGCCACCTTCAAATTTAAAAAAAAAAACAAAACATTTTATTTATTTGTATTGAAATATTTTTTGTGTATTCGTCATCGGAATGTGTTACCTCGATTCGATCTTTCCGATCGACCGCGCATTGCTACCGTGCGACTTTACCAACTTATGTTTTCGGCTCATGAACTCGTTATCCAAACATATTTCTTCCATCATCATGTTTTGTGACGGTAACAATATCTTTGACATGCATATGGTTGAACGCGCTGGAGACATCCATTGAAACGCATCGATAGGCTAATGTTTTAATTCGACCATATTGGTTTGACAGGGTTTTTTGATCAGGGCTTGATATGGAGTGTTTGGTGTGAAACCCCAAACCAGTTGGAAGGTACACTGGTGGTTAACGACCACCAGGATGGTGTAAAACAGCCTATAAACTCCTTTAGTAGATCATTGTTAATGATTTTCTTCCTTGTGTTTGGGTTTAGTTTTTAACACTTACCTCCATTAAAGCAGATTACTATGTAGCAAGGAGGCTCTATTCCGTCAAAAGAACATATTCTTTTTTTGCTATTATGATTATTCTAATCACAGGTCAGTTTTGATACTTAGCTCTATAGATAGAATAGTAAAAACATCCCCTATTTACCTATACGGGTATCAAATCTTTCCTTCGATTGGAAGCCCGTAACTGCAAATAGACGGATTCGCCCTGCAGACAAAATAAGTCCTTCTGATTATTTATATTATATATTGAATAATATATTATATATTGAAATTAAATTACCTATCCCTAATAACAAGTTCATCAAAGCAATAGACATCATTACAATGTCTATTACTCTCGCTAAGCAAGCATTATCTTCAAGTTTCAAAGAAAAACATCAGTAATTTTAGAATTAACTGCAAAACAAAAAAAGCATTATAATATGAAAATCGGTATTCGATCGAGGACCAAGAAGGTGCTTCGCAGCAGGTCGTTCATAAAGCACAAGCGACGTTAAAAATGGGGACACCCAATGCCTTCCCTGACGAAGACATACGTTAAACAGGCAATAATTATAATTCAATGTGGACATTACCGTTTGGGCGCAGTATTTGGGACAGGCGGGCGCGGGAGCGGGGTTAGGAGCGGTTTAAGCACAGGAGCATGTAAATATAATAGAAATGAGTTATTGTAATTCACAAATTCCAGACCCCGGGCTGATACTGAACAAAAAATCCCAAATATCACTTTGCCCGACCCGGGATTCGAACCCAGGAACCTCAGAGCGTTGTCGTACCGCGCATGCAGTACAACTACGCCACCGAGGCAGGCATTATTTAGTATTATTGTAAAATGAAGGTAGATATTGTAAAATTGACTTTCGACGATCAATATCTCAGTCCGCCCTGTAACCATGAAGGCTGCAGTGTTCGAAATGTCGGGAGAAAATTGTATTATAAAAAACCGCGATAAAACCCTAAAACTAGTTTTATATCGATCTCTAACATTGATTGGCCAGGAAATTAAAAAACCTGCTTTGGACATGCCATTTTTGTATTAGTATTGACGACAAGAAATTACTGTCACATTTTACAACAGCGAGGTTCTTTATCCTGGTCAAGCTATAATATGGCCTGTAAGACTGGAAAATATATCACTGTTACAAAAAAATTGTGAGACGATAAACTGCCATAAGCTCATGCCTTAAAAGCAATACCATAAGGCCATTTACGCTACAAACTGACGATTATTGCCTGAATGCGATATTGATGTCGTATACGGTAATTTGTATTTTGCAGTTTATATTTAAACGATTTTTAAAATGTAAGTTACTGTATTGTGAGACGCGAAATAAAGCCACGATTTAGTATTTAAATACTGCGCGCAATATCTTTGAATATATTTTTAATTAAAAATGTATTTATTGGTTTGATGCTTTTTGTGATAATAGCGTTTATGATACGGTCATTTAATGATATTGTATGTATGTAGCTATTTATATTAGCTGTGTTAAGGGATAATGGAACTTATGGAACGGTCTTCGGTAAAATTTTCAAATAACTTTAATTTGCTACCAACATATTCGAGTAAGTGGCGATAGCCTAGTTGTGTGTGGAACGGTCTGTCGAGACGAATGTCCGCAGGTTCAAAACCCAAGAGCACACACACTCCGACTTTTATAAAAAAAATATCTGTGTATTCCTTATGAATTATCGCTTGCTTTAACGGTGAAGGAAATCATCGTAAAACATGTATATATCTTAGAAATTCTCTTTAGGAATTTTAAGGGTTTGTGAAGTCTACCAATCCGCACTAGGCCAGTGTGATGGACTAAGATCTAATCTCTCTCATTAGTAGAGGAGTCCAGTACCCAACAGTGGGACGGTATATATACAGGGCTATAAATAATATTCAAAATTCATACAAATCAAAATCAGAAAACTGAAAAACAACAAATGTTTGTCCGTCCCATCAAAGTTTGTCAAATCAAAGAAATAGGTGAGTTATGGAAAACAAAACGAAGTAATCGCCAGAGGGGGAAAAAACGATGCTCCAAAAATGGGGGGACATTTAAAAAAGTTTGATTAGCAACGGAAACTTTTGATTGTGCCCCGCATCGGATGAAAACATAATAAATCCGAACAGAATTACGAATATTCGGGTTAGGTTTATAGTATTTTACATATACTAATATGTAGGTTTAGTGTTTGTTTGAACGCGCTAATCTCAGAAACTAAACTGATTATGATTTTTTTTCACTAATAGCTATATCAGGTACTTCTGAGTGCTATAGTCTGTACTTTGTGTCCAATATGCTATTATTAAAATATGTGTATAATTTTCCACTATCTCCTAGCCTGAGTTATTTTAGTTATAATATATATTACATTTTTAATTTTGCCGCTATCACTAAACATCTGTTAACGTCCGTAGTTATAAGAGTAACTCTTAATTATAATTAATATTGTAACGTTTATGCAAAAAGTGCAACTATGTTGGAATACCTAACTAATAAAATATTATGTTTTTTAAATTATAGTCATTTTATTTACCTTTTATTCTGCCTATTTTACTCTCATAAACAACTGCATCTCGTCCTCTTGTTCTCTCTGCAAACAAAGACAAATACAGAAACTTAAAGTACTTTGGACATATCATAGAATAGCTGCTCATGATTGAGAAGTTAGAGGATACAAGACCACGTAGACGAAGGCCTATAAGATAGGTAGATCAGATTGCCAATGTGCTGAAGGGCCCAATTAATGCAGCACTTCATCAGGCAGAAGACTAAAACCGATGGAGAGGCACCATCATCAAAATAATTGAGTTACAATCCTCAATAATCAGGGATCAACTGGAAAGAAAGAGACGCCACTATCCAATATACCAGTAGCTAAAGGTCTTTAAGTAGAATTTCTGTAGAATCTAATTGTCATCAGAACGATCATTTTGATCATTTGAGTCATTACAATGTATCTGCAGACTGCATTTATGCATATTACTACCTATTTGTTATTATCCTTTCTGAAAATGTCGCCTTTTGCCACCGATACGCACAATTATCGCTTACTGTTAATACAGAAAGAGTAATGTCTATGACATTTCAAAATCCAAGCAAACTGCTGACGATTCACTAAATTATTCTTTTTGCTCGCGAGATCAACTCCGCCAAAGGATATTTCATTAAAAACTTAAAACAAGTTGTATTTGCTGTGTTGTGAGTTTGTTTTGTGTTTGGGCGTTTGGGAAAATGTCTAGCGTTGTTTTCATACAGATAAGTTAACTAGTGATTTTCTTGTTTGTCTTCTGCTAGCATAAAACAATTAAATGTTTTGTAATAAAAAAAAATATCATATATAGTTTTAGAACTTTTTAGGAGGAACAATTACGCTATACGTATTTGTTATGTAACTTAAACCATTAACTCAATGCACGCAACAAAAGCTATTAAAATATTTTTTCTGCGTTTTTGCAACATTTTTCATTGATGCTCCGCTCCTATTGATCGTAGCGTGATTTTATATAGCCTTACTCGATGTGCTCACCTACACTAAAATAATTTTTCAATTCGAACCAGCAGTTGTTTAGGTTAGCGGTTTCAAACAAACTCTTCAGCTTTATACAATATTGTAGATTATGCCGACTAAAATTCTATAAAATTAATTCGAGCTATTTTCACGATAAAGGAACAAAAAACCTTCTAAAAATGACATCACACGTTCATATTAAGCGTTGGAAGTGCGTTGGCAAACGAATTTACATCTACACGTTTTGTATGGATTTTGATCGGCCTGTACACATGTCAATGCAAGCTTAGCACACAAACAGACAGAAACATCCTGCACTTTTGAAAGCAGTTGGACTGGCTAGACCATATAGCTGGTATATCACGCATAACAGCCCGACTTGCTACGGGCTAAGTGCGGAAAAAGGAGTCAACATAGAACATAGTTATTCACGTATGTTTACCGCTTGTCATCTGAACAGAGTTTTATAGACCTATAATTTGAATAACCCAGTTCTTATTCAAAAAATCAAATTTTATAAACCATCAGCAACACGTGTAAATGCTATAAATGTGTTGCTACGTCCCGACAAAGTTAGATTGGCTGGCATCGAATGATGGCTTCAGTCTGACAGATCTGTCGTAAAAATACAACTACTTGATTTGATTAAATAATATCAAGTGTAACTTGTTTGGATGTTGAATTCGCTTTGTTTACGGCCCGGTTTTCGAATCGAAGTAAATTTATTCTAAGTTGTTGGATTTTATTAGTGAAAGAGTTGTTTGGATCGGTAGTACAGTGGTTCCTAAAGTGGTGCAGGTGGAGGGAACCCCAGGGCTCCACGGAAGACTTGATAAGGTTGTACTTTGGCGTTGAAATTTATTTATTTCAATTTCTAACATTCACGTAATCATAAGAAATCAATATAGTCATTACAAAACATCATTTCAACTCTACATACGCTTTAAGATTCTTAAAATAATAAATAACCATCTGTTATAAAAAGCACATTCATCTAATAATCAACCAGAAGTTAATATATTTAAAGTCAATTTTCAAACTTCTGGTTTATTCAAGCGTTATCTCAAAAAGCAAAACCCGGTTAAGTAAACAGTTTAAAGGTTTAAAATCGTAATTAATTGATCGTTTAATAATTGAGCTCCTATATCTACTTTGTCATCAAATTTCTTAGTACCCCGCATTAATTAACGAGTCGATATTTTGATCGGTCAGAGATTATGAAATGTTGCAGATGAGACTATTGGTGTGTATTATGACGGCCTCGGTGGCGTAGTTGTTACGGTTCGATTGTAATGCTGAAGTCTTGGGTTCTTCTGGTCCGGTGTATTGACTTTTTCTAATCAGTATAGCATGGAGTCTGGGATTTGTGCCTGATATACCGATGTTGGGTTTCTCTTAGTATCAGCCTGGAGTCTAGAATTTGTGCCTGATATTACGATAAGCATGTCCCCGATCGCACCATAGCACGAAATACACACGGAAGAAAGTGGGTGAATAAGTTACTGTTGTTCCTCTGCCTAACCCTTCGGAGATAGATTGCGTGAGTATATATGTGTATTATGTATGTTGCCCCAAATATATTTTTTTAAACCTTACAATTGCACATATAATCTTATCACCTTATTCATAGAAATTATTTATCTGAAGACGGAGTATTGCTGTGATAATAAGTTTGTTTCTCAGCTTTGTTTATCTGATAGCTTGCCCTTTGTTCAAGTTTGTTTATCTGACAGCCAACTAGATTAATGTTGTATCTCAATATTAGCCAATCAACCAACCAACGGCCCTATGTCGACGCACTGCGAAGACTGCCATGCCGTCAGCACTGAGAAATATAAGAAAATAATCCGTCCTTAGATAAATAACGTCTATGAATAAGGGGGTCAATCTTTACTCTAAGTAAAGACACAAGCCTTGTGCCTAGGTGATAAAAGCTATAAAGGACATTAAGTCTGAAACATAAGGTGTATGTAAGTAAATGACATAAATATTGAATATTAATCCAGCGTGAAAATCCAATCTGTGACATCTCATTTCAGTCATTTGATAATAAGGCTTATGTACTAACGTTATAATACTTATTTGAATGACCCTACACCTCGAACTACAAAACACTGCCTTATCTACATCCCAACTAATCTATGAAACTTTAAAGTTAATTTTATTTGACGTTTTGACAGCCCGATGGGGCCGTTAAGATAGAGACAGCTAGTGTAACAAATCAACGCGTTAGAGCGAGACGGAACACAATCGATACAGATTAAGTTATCAGCAGGTGCAATGTGTTATGTTTATTAACATCTGTCAAAGTTAGTGACGTGCCGCGGCGTCATTTGCTTTTGTCTCTAATTCGAAGTTTTCGCGCGAAACTAATTGCGATAAAGACTGCTTTGATGAACTTTAAGTCAGTGGAAAAGGTTACAAATTGTGTTAACGCCATTTCTTTTTTAAAATGTGTCGGATTAGTTGTTTTGTGTATGGGAAGCGACTTCGTGGTGTCTTCGCTTCGATCCTTGGGTCAAGTAGTGAGTTTTGGTTTATCTGATCAGTAATACTCCGGAGGTTGGAATTGTTCGTGGTAATTGGCAACGGACTTTTCCACTTAGGACTGATTACTTGGGACCTGACTTGTAATAATAATGTGAGTGATAGACCTTTGCCTACCCCAGAAAAGAAAAACGTATGTACTAGCGAACAAGTGATTACGCGTTATACTTTATTTATGTATAAATTCCGATTAAGTCCAAAGAACAGAGTCGTAAATTGAATGGCATTGTCTTTGTTCTTCGTACAAGGGATTTAACCTGACCATTACACGTACAGGCATCATGATCAATCATGAAACGTCCAGCACAAATTATTATTAATCGCACGATCATGGCGTGTTAGTACACTAATTGACTCTTCTACAGATGATCCTGTATGCCATACTTGAATGACTTTGGTCATCAATATCTTTCTAAAGTCCACTTGCCATTACTGTAGCATACCATCAATTAGAATTGCACTTTATTTCTCATAGTTCAGAGCTTAAAATAGACTGCAGTAATTAGAACGGTTATTTCATTTCGAAATTCGAAATAGCACTTCGAACACAACCGTTTAATTGTTAAATACGTTTGACATCCGTTCACGCCATATCGTGTCAACGACATTATCGGCGAATGTGTGCATCGCTCAATTCTGTTTTTGAATTTCGAATGAGTTTCCATTGGCTGATTGAGTGGTGATTTTGAATTTGGAATGCATTATTCCCTGCGTATTAGTTCATTTGAATTAGGAATGCGATGTGATTGGCTGATTATCTGTATAATTATGTATGATGTAAATATGTTTTCAGGTATTCCCCTCATAATTCTGGTGATTGTGTCAATAAGGGTGGTAATCCTTAACTATAAATGGTATCAATAGATAACAGTACTTTATCAGTAACGGATTCATAATATTTTAATATGAATTTAATACATATTTTATAAGTGAATTAGGTGTTACTTGCGGCTTCGCCCGCGTGAAGAGCCCTTCCCGCTACAATAATCCCTAAAACACTAAAGCGATTTATAGCACCACATGTACGGCACTTGCGCCATCTAATTAAAAAATCAAATTTAAATATCATTTTTTTCATGAGAGAATATTAATAGGATAAAAGTAGCCTATATATTATTTATCTAGGAAGTGATCAAAACTTCATTCAAATCTGTTCACTAGTTTCAGTTTTTACTTCTAACTAAAATCCAAACTTTTTCACAGACTTACATTTATAATATTACTAGTTTTCGCCCGCGTGGAGGAGTTTTCCGGAACATATAACCTTCCGAGGGTCTTAAACTATATCCATACCAAATTTCATAAAAATCCGTTCAGAAGATCTTGAGAAAATTGATAACATACAGACAGCCAGAAGAGAGGACTTTGTTTTATAATATGTATATATAAATATTCTTTTCTAATGTCAATATTGATACTAACAAACAAACCCTTACGCAGGTGAAGTGAGCATAAACAAATGTAGTAGTATAAAGAAAATCTCAATCTAAAGTGTGAATAAAATACTTTGTAAAGTATGATTAATTTCGATATACATTTGGATTTCATAGAGTGATTTGTCAAGCATTCATTGAGTATGAACAATAAAAACTATTAGAATTGAAGGGCTGTGACAGATGCTAAGAGTACGTAGTATATTTATCCTACTAGCTTTATGGTAAAATAAGACATATTGGATTTTGGGTATGTTTGTTCGTTTACTTCTCTAGTCTGCAATGGGCGTTTAAGGCTTAATATTTAGTAGACTCTACAGCGATTTTTCTATGAATTTTCAAGGACGTTCATTTCCTCATATCTTGAGTCATTACAATGACCGTTATATATATAAATTAACACATTTTAAAAGTGCGATATATAGGTACTATAGTAAAATGGCGTATATCTGGTGGAAGGATATATTTTATATTCGCCCAGATCTGGTTCCAACAGGTCGACATAATTATATCGACTGCCGAGGATAATCATCTTTCATCATCGACATTCTATTAGACTCCACTTTACTCACCATCAGATGCAGTTGGATCACTATGACGAATAGTGAAAAGTAGTAAAACATGCCGCAAATTATCGTTGATTTTACCAATACTATTATCGATTCTGATTCATCTTAAACCTTTGCATATACTACCAAGAAAACCTATAGAGGATTAGAGGCGGTGACAGATTCAGTTTTCACAATGAGTATGACTCAAGGCGTAAATGACGATTGATTTATGACTCGACGCGAATAAAGCCTCCGTGGACGTACAGACGGATTAATTTCTATAGCTTTTTATGTACGGATGTGGACTCTTTGTGCCCGGTTTCAATTCCCGATGACTTTTATTTTTATATATTGTGGTTTGTTTGTTGTAGGATCTTAAATGCTTGAGGAAGTGTTTTTTTATACAGGAGTGGGTTTAGTCTATGGGTACTATGTATGAGGTATCGAGAGCTTGGTCTAAAATTTAATATTATATTATTTTCGTTTTACTAAATTATGGATAGAAATGGTCATATTTTAATTCATAATTGAAAACTGAGAATTGGCAGAAGAACACGTCAGTTAAGTGATAGCAGAGGCCAGAGATCATCAAACGACACTCAAGCTCCTAAAGAGTGAAGAAGACAATTGAGAAGATTTCGATCCAAATTATATCTACAGGATGATCCACTAAGATCATATCATGGCAATCACAAATTACTATCCATCGAAAGAATTAAAAAAACCCGACCAAAAACACCAAAAATTTTGCTTTCCTGTGAAAACGACACAGCAAAGCAAAATTTGCAATGTCGATTATTAGGACCACGTACTTAGTCCAGTTATTTTAGTTTAAAAACCAAACTACTAAACCGATTTTGAAAGAAATTCTATTGGAACGATATGGAGGTAAATTCTGTCGAATAAAAAAAATCCAAATCGGTTTCGAATAACCAAGTTCTGATATAACAAGCATAAAAACAGACGAATTTATAACCTCCTTTTTTAAGTCCTTTAAAAAGATCATTTCGAGATTTACAATTTCCTAATATAAACCAAACCATCGAAATGATTACTAAAACAGTTATCAAAATTCACTCCAATCCAATTACAGACCACCCTATTCGACACAGCAAAATTCACATTCGCACTAACCGCACGATAAAAACAAACAAACAGACATAAATCCATACTGGTCGGGTGTATTAGCCGGCGCACATTGTTACACAGTTTACAATGGTGCGCGAATCAAAGCGTATAGTTGACAGCGAAAATATTCTTGAATATGTGACTTCAATGATATATGGGCTCGGGAGGATCAGGGTTTGCAGTTCAGAAGATATTTAATTCTTGAAAGCCTCGGTGGCGTTGAACTGCGTGTGCTCTGAGGTTTTGGATTTGAATATCTGATCAATCATATTGGGTGTTTCTGCTCAGTACCAACTTGGAGTCGGAAATTTGGGCGTTATACAGAGATATGTATCATGGGATGACGACGATGTACTCATGATGAAAGGGGTTGCCCTAGTTGCTCCTCTGCCATTTCTTTTGGAAATAAAAAGCGTGCATGTGTATGTATTTAAATATTTATTTTTTTAATAACACCTTCCCTGCTACCTATCATTTCAATAAGGAAATTTCATCTATGGTTCTGATATTATCGGTGGTGCTACTTTTGCAGTGGATGTCTCATTTTAAGTTTGGTTTGTTCGTTCGTTGGCTTATGATTAATTAAATAGAGTGTTCAACGACTAACTTCGATTCACAGCAAAAAGTAAATTCCTCGATTATTTTCTGTACTGAAAAACATTAATTTAAAATGTAGACTTAAATGGTAAAAAACATCTCACCGTCATCCGAAATATCTTTCTCCTGCCCATGCCCTACACTTATGTAAGGTCAACGCGACACAGAATGGTTATCTTAATTCTAAGACTGATTCCTTCTACGAAATCACGCCCAAATCGAGTCAGAAAGTATCTTCTTTTTTCCACAACGTATTTGAATTTAATTCCTGATTAACCCAATCAAAGAAAAAGCCAATCCTACCATCAGCATTTTCTCGAAATATCAGCTATAAAGGTAGCACCCCTACCACACGCGTGATGCGTAGGCGACGCACCAACACGATACGCGATGGCCCTTGAATATCGCCTTATAATGGTCCGTATTAAGAGCAAGGATAATAATTATTACGGACAGATTTATTTACTTTGCTCTACGGCTGCTAATTAGCTTCCAAATGCTGGACCTTGGGAGTTGAACACCCATTATAAGTGTTTTCTATTTATTTAAGGATGAAAAAGTTACTTCTTAATATTTCCTACAACTTTGTTTATATTTTCTATTAGAAGGAAGGCAAATGCAATACTTCATTTATTGTTTATTTATGTACTAGATTTCCCTTCCGGATTGACCCGCGTGAAGGAGTTTCTTGGGATAGAACGTAGCTTATAACCTTCCCACAATCTCAAGCTATCTCCATACCAAATTTCATAAAAATATGTTTGGTAGATTTTAAGAAAATCGATAACATACAGACAGACAGACAGAAAAGGGGACTTCCATTTTATAACATATAGATGAATGTAAATGTTTGTGCAGTTTGGCTTAATGTTTTTCAATTTTGCTTAATTAATAAATAGCTTAAGTGTTTAGCACACAGATATACTACTTGGAGTTACATATTGGGTACTTCTTATAAGAGTTTAACAGCCTTTATACATACAATTATTGTTTATACAAGACATCAACTGTCACTGGTTACTGCATTTCATTTCTCAGTTGCATACGATTTGAACAAATCGACTTTCTTAAGAGTTGATTCTTTTAAACCGTTCGCCCACGTTCCTATTCATGGAGTTACAAAGGATGCTCCGTATCTCATAATAGATGATTTATTACATCGATTTATATGAAATATTAATTATAACCGTTTAGTAGATTTGATTGTGGTTATATTTTTATTTGGAATGTTAGACACTCGAACCTTCCAGGGGTTTGTTGTTGCTTATACGTTGTACTGATTATAATGTTAAAGATTGAAACACGTAAAATTATTTTTACGCTTTAGATATTAATTAGAGCTTTGTGTGAAATAATAAGAAGGTTATTATATTGAGAGCATATAGGGCTTTGAAATGTTGTATTATAGATATTACACATGGATGTTGTATTAAGAGTTTTGTAGTTTAAGGTTCTGACCATCTCTCTGTATGCCTATAGCTTCTATTTGTAGGCATTACTTGAGTCCTCGTTTAGTTTAAGAATAGTAGGTACATTGCCCGCTCTTATCCCCAATTCATATGGATTCTACAGAACACACTTCATACATGTTCCATTGGCTTATAATTTTATGATTGCGTGTGTAACATCAACTGCCTCTGACAAAACGAATCCTTTCAAATCAATTCGAAAAGTCTACGTTGTCATCGATTTGTAAATCCAAACACCTCTCCAGCCCTTATTAGATTCCTCGTCTCTAGATTCTAGAAATGAATAACCTAGAATCTAGCTCGAAAGCTAAACATATTCCAAGCGATCGCGACGGTGAGTCAACTAATTACACCATTCGACGCCTGTACGCGTCTCACACCCATTAAGATCAATCTAATCTTGTTAATTTAATCCATTGACGCCCACGTTCAAAGGAAGTCAATCATTACAGTTTTTAAAAGTGACATTTCGTTATTTGATCCTGGCGTATGTTGCTACAGGATTTCAACAGAAATTGCTTGATACCAAAGTCACGCTGTAGACAATTGTCTGCAGTGTTGGCAGAATTGGTTGAGGTAACACTTTTTAAAATCATATTTGATGATGGGATGATTCTTCATTAATAAGTAAGTAGACATTTATCTGTGCCATGACTTCATATTAATATAATAACAAGTTTATTAGGCAAAGTTTTGTACATAATAATAATATCAGCCCTGTATTATATACTTGCCCACTGCTGAGCGCGGGCCTCCTCTACTACTGAGAGGGATTAGGCCTTAGTCCACCACGCTGGCCTAGTGCGGATTGGTAGACTTCACACACCTTCGAAATTCCTATAGAGAACTTCTCAGATGTGCAGGTTTCCTCACGATGTTTGCCTTCACCGTTAAAGCGAACGATAAATTCACAAAGAATTCACACATGATTTTAGAAAAGTCAGAGGTGTGTGCCCATGGGGTTTGAACCTGCGGACATTCGTCTTGGCAGTCCGGTCCACACCCAACTTAGCTATCGCCGCTTTTTTTTTTGTTTAAGTTTTATACATACACTTACAAATAACATTATGCTAGTTGATACAATGCAATAAACAAATTATTATAAAGTGTTCGTTTGAACCTTGGTATCCAAGGTAATATTAAACTTCATGGCATGTGCCTCGTCGATTGATGATATAATTCTCTTGAATTCCAGCCTGTATTATGGTGATCTGGGTAATAAAAAATACACATGCCTAATTTTCTGAAGAATATTATACTACGAAATGAAGGGGCTATCTAGTAACGCTGTTTATGACAGGAAATCTATGTGAAATTGCAGCTTATCCGATGCTCTCGACATGAATATGTAACAACCTGAAAAATAAGTATTAATTCTGGTGCTTAGGCCGAATTTTTCATAAAGAATACTATTAACTAAATCAGTGGTAAAAATCTAGCAAATCCAAATTTTCAAAACATCCAACTAATCTGATAAAATGTTTGTCACCAAAATTTATTGAAAACATATAAACTTGACTGAAAGAATTCACGGCCCTCAGCATTGAGGTTAATCGACGCAAGGAGGAGGAGGAAAGAATTCTAAGACTCCAATAATAAACCAAATTATTTTCTCCAAAAAAAACTTTAATGAATCATCAATCCGTACAGGATGGGGGTTGGCAGAGTAATTTCCTACCGTCAGCCGTCCCTTTGTGCCACTAATAGTGTCATATTTACCATACAATGATCGTCGTATGGCAGGCGACCTTATCTCCTCTCCCTTAATTGGTCATTTGCATATGGTTATGTACCATCACGACTTTCAGACTGATAGAATTGGTTTTCGTTTGAATCTATATTAATAAAAGATATAAATGTGGTTTGTGGAGATTTTTAAACGACTCTAAAAATGACACTGATTTCTGATGCACTGGCCTTGAACAATGTGGCGCATACAATGGACTTTTATTTTGGTTAAATTTCTTATTATTATACTTATAATTATTAATAATTAAAAAGCGGCGATAGCCTAGTTGATTGTGGAATGGACTGCGGAGACGAATATCCACAGGTTCAAATCCCAAAGGCACACACCTCTAACTTTTCAAAAAAATTATGTAGATATGTGTTCTTTGTGAATTATCGCTTGCTTTAACGGTTAAGGGAAATATAGTGAGGAAACCTGCATACTTGAGAAGTTCTTTATAGATATTTCGAGGATGTGTAAAGTCTACCAATCCGCACTAGGTCAGCGTGGTGGACTAAGGCCTAATTCCTCTCAGTAGTTGAGGAGGCCCGTGCCCAACAGTCGGACATAATACAATGAAGGGCTGATATTATTATATATTGATGACTGCCTCGGTGGCGTAGTTGTATTGCATGTCCGGTACAATAGCGCTCTGAGGTCCTGGGTTCGAATCCCGGGTCGGGCAAAGTGATATTTGGGTTTTTCTGCTCAGTATCAGCCCGGAGTCTGGAATTTGTGCCCGATATGGCGATAGGCGCGCCCCCTATCACATCATGGGACGGAACATACTTGGCGAAAAGTGGGTGCCCTAGTTGCGCCTCTGCATACCCCTTCGGGGATAAAATGCGTGATGTTATGTATGTATTATATACTTATTATTATTATTTACCACTATGGCGGGTTTTAACACCTTGTGCACGGTGGTCGTTATCCGGGCGGATATAAAATATATCCTACCACCAGGAATCACTTATTTTTCTCTTGTGACACAATTTTACCAGTACTTATTGAAAATCACCGTCCCGTCCCCAATTCTCTACATCAAAGTACCTTTAATTCTTCTGACTATAAAAGTCGTCTTACGATCATCTTATCCATTAATATCTACTTTTTTTATTGTTTCAAATGACGAAACGAGCTTGCCATTAGCCTGATGGTAAGCGATACGACCACATATAAACAGTAGAAACACCATCGAACACCTTGAATCACAAAGTGTTGTTTAGTATTCCACTTGCCATCCTGAGACATGAGATGTTAAGTCTTATTATGTCCAGTAGTTACACAACACTACACACTGCCCTTGGCAGCAGGAATAGACATTGCAGTGGTACCTACCCAGGCGGACTCTCACATATTAGAGACCTACCACCAGTGAATCATTAGCTTTAAAAAACGATCAACCAGCTATCTCCATTCGCTAATATATCTGGACTTCGCGCACCATCAGGTGCAGTGCAGTAAAATGCTAGAATAAAAGGACCACTTACCAATACCTTGACAAGTAAAATATGATATTCTCATACATTCAGTGCACAATTACCCCGTCTCGATACAGCCCGTGGCTCGATGATTTGGTTATAATGACGCCTATACGTTACTCGAGTCGGATTAATGCTCGCAATTATTTTATAAACATTGCTTCGGACTATGATTGGTTTGGTTTTTTACGGCCAGTAAGTAATAGTCACACTTGCTGTTACTTTTGACAGAATTATTAGTGATATTGGGTTTTTGGTTCAGTGCCAGGTCGGAGTCAGGAATCTGTGCTTTGTTTGGCGATAGGCTCTCCCCCTATAACATCATGGAACGGAACGCACTACGCGGAAATGGATACTGGTTGCACCTCTGCCTATCCCTTCGGGGTAAAGGTGTCTTGTGTGCGTGCATGTGTGTTACTTTTAATTTTGTATTAACTCTTATGGCTTTTACTTTAGAAGATACTTTTACAATGAAACCTTTCTGTTAGTAGTTGAAATGCCTATTTGAGCAGAGATCTAGTATAAACCTCTATTAGGAATTATGAAATGAAATTCATTTATCGCGTTGGCCATAAAATAGTTCTTATAAGTAAATCTATTTAAAAAAAATCAAATATAGTATAATTAAAGTGACCAGTGTAAAAATCGACGGTCCCCAAGAACAAAATTTCATCTGCAAAATGCCCTTAGCTGCAGTAAAAAGGTTTTAATGTTTGTGTTCTTGGGGACCGTTCAAATTGTTGTTTTAAAAAATATTTAATGTCCAAATATATGTCGGAATATCCGCAATATTTATGGCGTATCGCTTTTTATGGCTAGCTAATGTAAGCGGGCCTAGTCGGCCTATGTCGAGACCTTGGTCGCAGTCCTAGTTCAGGTTAGACTATTACTATTCTTGATGCAAAGGTCTGTATAGTCCAGAGCCATGATAAGAGTCCACAATGGCCAAGGGTAAAATAGTATTTATGCTAGCTTGCACAACGACTTTAGGTACATACTAAAATGATTATCATACTATCGTTGTCAACTTATAATATGATTTACTAACAATTTTGAATCATATTTTCAACAATATATTATTAACAAATAACATAATACGCGTATAGTAGCAAATATTAAGCCATCGATTAATAATTCTATTTCTGGTCATTCATACTATGAGTATGGCAGTTTTGCTAATAGATGGCGTTGGTCAAACATGCGCAAGAGTGGATTATCTCAAACAGGTTGTGTAGCGACATCTTTTGTAGAGTAGTATAAATTAAAATTTTGGATTGCTCATTTGAATTAGTAATTAATGTATTAATTATTTTAATTTTATATGATTTTAATAATTGTTTAGATACCGTTCTTTTTTAGTAGATTTCGTAGTTTACTAAGTGATTTACTCATTCAAGTTTGGGCAAATTGTATTGGTTAATTATATTAATTAATTTATATTTAACGATCTAGTGGATCAACTAGTGTTAAAAGATATCTATCACCCACAAGCACACACGAGATTAAAAAGAAACATAAAGGTGCAGCTGGTCTTAAGTAGAAATATTTCTTACGCTTCATATTCTTCTATATAATTTTAATAATAACAATAATAATATCAGTCCTGTATTATATACTTGCCCACTGCTGAGCATGGGCCTCCTCTACTACTGAGAGGGATTAGGCCTTAGTCCACCACGCTGGCCTAGTGCGGGTTGGTAGACTTTACACACCTTCGAAATTCCTATAGAGAACTTCTCAGATGTGCAGGTTTCCTCACGATGTTTTCCTTCACCGTTATAGCGAAAGATAAATTCATAAAGAATACACACATGATTTTTTAGAAAAGTCAGAGATGTGTGCCCTTGGGGTTTGAACCTGCGGACATTCGTCTTGGCAGTCCGTTCCACACCCAACTAGGCTATCGCCGCTTCTTATATCATTTTGTTTCAGGTTAAAACTTTTTGCTCGATGTCATAAAATGCGTGCTATTGTCGATCCTGGCTTACATGTGTTGCAGTGGTGGATTTGAAGGCGGGAAAGTCTCTGTAGGGAAAGATATAAGGAGGGTGAGTTTTAGCCTCCAGAAACTTACTATATGAAATATAAGAGCAAGCTATTACTTCACTTTGTTTTTTGTGAGCCTAAAAATACACTGGTTGATTTGGCCAGTTGATTCAGCTTAAGTAAATACCACCACTTAGTGTCCCTACTTCGGTTATTATACAGGGTCATTTTGACATTACGTTATACCACTAAATACAATTCTACATAATATTATTTTCTTAAAAATAACACAATAAGTTACTCGAACCGTAGATGTAAAATAAATAAGTGTACGTTTCGAACATATTAAATTTGATATTTATTAAACGTAATGTAAATTTTAGACAATGCGACAAAAAAAAAAATTAAATACGCTAAAGAAATATTTGGAACTGCAACGTCACACTTTCAGTCACAAATATAAAGTGAATAAAAGTCAGACAACCAAAACCAGGATTATTGACGAAAATATTCGTTATTGCTGGATGATTTTTGGTACATTGTTTGAGAAATAAAGAAGAGTAGGTTTTATTTAATAACGCTATGTCAAAATGGCCCATTTATTTAAAATCCTACTAATATTGTATATGTGAAATGTTGTTAAGAGTTTCAGATGTTTGTTAGAAATAAACGTAGTAACTGTTGTACTGTTGATTTCGGTGAAGTTTGGCACACAGATAGATTATGACCTGGAATAACATCCTGAAAGAGTACATAGTATGAGTATTAATAAATATCAGTATATAAGAAATGCAGGGGAAGCCATAGACGTAACCTAGTATTTGAAACGTATTAAAACAATAAAAATGAAATAAATTTACATATATCTTAAAGTAAATCAACGTTGGATCATGCCCAGCTCTACTTATCTCAACATCTATGAAAATGGCTTCACTATAGTTATATATACCTGTATGACTCAGTCTACACACCTGTGCTCGAGTCGTGATGAATGTCGTCTCTCGAGGTCAATGCCAAAGTTCCTTGACTCCATAATTGTGCGCCGTGCGCTGCGATTTTGAAAAATGATAATATCATAGTTATGTTAGTCATGTATTTGGATCTACGAATTGCATGAGGCGTGGAGATATTTGAGGATTTAAAAGTGGTAGAATTTAGTGGTAGATCTCTCCTATGCGAGGAACCTTCTTTATAGGTACCTACCATCGCAAAGTCAATTTCTACCTAACAGCAGTGAGTATGCTCTGTTGTGTTTTGAAGGACATTGTAGCGTAATTACTGGGCATTATGAGACTTAACATCACCTCTCAGGGTGAGGAGTGCAGTGGAGTGCCATGCAATCCGTAATTCAAAGTTCTGTATGGTGTTGCTACTGTTTATGGGCGGCCGTATTGCTAACCGTGAGGTGAGCGGTACGATTGTCTTGCCATTCAGCTGCAATAAAAAAATCATGCTCTAAGTCTTGGATAGACATTATGAACATGAATGAGCATGCTTGGCTGTAGTCTTAAAGAAAACTGACGTAATGTGGGATTTTTTCTTGCGAAAGCTAAATTAGATTTCCAGGATTGTTTTCCAATTGACTTTTTATTAGTGGTGGCGATCATTTACCCCATTTTTTGACAGGTTAAGAATCTACTTTCCTGCTATATAACATAATGTTGAAAATGATCACATATAATAATAATTTCACTTTCTTTTTCCTATTCTTTTTACTCTAATCACATCACAAGCGTGTCGTAGAATATGCACTGTTCACTATCAAGTTTTGAATTATATTGCCAAACAAAGCAAGTGTTCTTTTTGAAAAAAATCACCAATCGGATTGTAATTTGGAGTATGTGTAATAATCTATGCATTCTTAAGAACTAGTATAGACTTCAGGCAATATGAACATCATAATTCAATACTATGTGAAAGATTTATTAATCGGGTTGTAATTTATATTATTTGTGTGAAATAAGTCCTAACAACTTATACCTAGAGTCTAAGTAAAAAGGACAGTACAATTCAGTACTAAGTGTATTAAAGTTCTGAAGGACGTTCCAATGCTAATCTCATTTTGACTGTTTTGGTGGTCAGTAACGCTGTCACTAAACCAAGTAGTCAATTTAGAATTCCAGCATCTCGGAGTCGGAAAGAAGACAGTGTCTCAGAAAACAGAAAAAGACTTTGGTCCTGTGCCTGATCTCTTTGATAATGTCGGATTGCCGTCCCAACAGATTATGAGAATGAAGGAACAGAGAGTGCACCTGTGTATTGCGCTCACATTTGTGCACTATAATATATCCTGCGTACCTCTATGATCTATTGCGGTGGGCCGCTGTGGCAGAAGTTCATTTCAATCAATGCTTGTCGCCGTTCACTGCTGAATTTAGGCCTTCCCAAGTAAATGCCAACTATCCGAAGTTCATTTAAGGGCATATAACTAATGCCATTCTTTCTATACACTACAAAACCAACCAGTCGTTTCTCAGAGATTGCGCGAGGCTGTTAGTAGACGGTACGGCAGTACTGTGAGGTTCTGAGTTCGAATTCCGAGTAGGACAAACTGATATTTGGATTTTTTCTGCTCACTATCAGCCCGGAGTCTGGAATTCGTGCCTGATATGGCAATAGGTTCGCCCCCTATCATATTATGAAACGGAACAACTTGGCGAAAAGTGGATGCCCTGATTATGCCTCTGCATACCCCATCGGGGATAAATGCGTGATGTGTGTGTTAGTAGTTTGTGATATCATCAGCTGAATTACATGCTCGTATACTGGTATTCCGCCATACACATTATCTGGTGCAATTTACTCATTTACGGAGAAGATAAATGCACAATGTATTTCCAAGTTCTGCGCTTGCTTTTTGATGGTAGAGTACTACCACCATGTGAGCCAAATAGTCTTTACCTTTACAGTCGTATTCAAAATATGTAATGATCCGGTTCAGTTAGAAAGAGGATTTGTATATTCTTCTTGCTTCTCTATTATTTTGTAAGGGTAGTACGTAGTAAGTTGAAGCCACGAAATATATAATATAGATCGAGAAGACGTGTACTAAATATTTAAATGCGTTTTATCCTGGCACTACAATAACTACACTCATCTGATAGTACAGACTCCGAGAATAATATCGACCATCATCTCAAATCATTTTAAATGCAAAAGATTTATGAACGTAGATGAAGCAGAGTTAGCAATATAAGGTCCTTGGGTGTTTATCCAGTCTCTGCCTACCTATATAGCGTAATACTATACAACTTGTTTACTATCAGGGTTCAATACACTTGCATCAACCCACGTAAGCCTTATGCCTGTCAATAAAATCGTCAAGCAAATATGTCTCGTAATAAAAAATTTAACTCCCACGGACCGAGCAATAAAGATAATTTCGTTCTGAGGTACACGCAATCGGCACGGCAACATCGTGTGCCGGCCTGATGCGTATCTTATGCGCCCGCGCCGACTTCATTATCAGATCGATCGTGTGGGCGGGGCCTATATCCTTTTGTTCGGAAATATAGCCATCTCTCTCTACCAACAAGCAGAAGTAAGTCTATAACTGCGAGTGAAAGAGATAGACGCGACTAATCGATCGAATCGAGAGGATTTTCTATGTATTTTCTTGGAAAGTGGACGTTATGTATTCGCGAAATGTCCTAATTTTTGAGATAGTGTTATTAAGTTATGTGTACAGGTTTGCGGATGATGGACAGCGGATTTTTATGTCATGATTTCAAACGTGATATGTTTGAGTCATCTGTGGTCTATAAATAAAAATATAACCACAAAATGAATAAAATAACCACCGTGAAAACCTACCAAGGACTTACGATACCACAACTTTGACCCGAAACAAATTTCTGACCACAGATTGATACCATACTAGGAATCAAACCTTCATCCAATTTAAATACACTCGCCAACAACGCCACAGAGGCTGTAAAGTAATCTATGATCGCCAGTTCAAATCTGCGTAAACGGAATCTCGTATATTAGTTAATTGACGTTTCATTGAATCAAGCCAGTTGTCAGAGGTAGGCAGAGATGAGGTTAGTAGGTAAATTCATTCGTTAACTCGTACAAAGGCGAGCTTTAGTGTTAAAGAATAAGCGACTTTAGAAATAGGCAACAATGTTAATTAATCAGTTTTTATTATAACCACTGTACCATGTATCCTGTATCGTGTGATCAGATGGTAGTTAACGATGGTAAGTCTTTTATATAAGAGGGAATGCTAAGGTAGGAACCATCACAACGTCAAGTGACCTACTGACTTATATACCGAGCTATCAAACATAAATTATATTGGGCAAGCTAAGTAACTTCTGCACCCAATGTCATTTGAGTGACAGATAAGGTATGTTCTCACGCCATTAATATTTTTTTCTTTAAATAAAATATGGTTTTTAAATGACCTTCGATAACTCAAAACTCTACTGAGTTAATATGCATCTCTGCCCACCCCTGCTCTGTGCCGACGGGACCTTTCAATCATTATTCCTTCGCGGCGTATAATTTGGCCGTGCATTGGTACGATTTGATGAGGCCTCCGGCACGAGTTTTTATAAAACAAAAATTTTGATTTTTTAATTGCTGTAAAATATTTCGAATGAAATCGACCGTTTGATTTTGTCTGCTAATGAGTGGAGGTTTTTGTTGTAAAATCCACATTTAACTAAAGGCATATCGAATTGAGAAATGTGATAGATGGCAGATTTTGGAAGTAAAGTCTGGTGGTTTGAACCCTCTAGTGGTAGAGGCTCTTGTCTACTAATGGAACAATATAATATAATATATGTCTATTATAATTATCAATCATTGTCTTATTTGCGGCTCGATCAACCGTGGCTTATTCAGCCAACATTCAGAAACAGAATCGCGAAGTTTTGGAAGTATTGATGGATAAAAAGTTCGCATTTGACAGTCTCGATGACGTAGTTGTACACTGTACGAATACGATTATCATGCTGAGGTCCTGGGTTCGAATCTCGGGTCGGGTCAAAAATAGTTGATACTGTTTTCCATCTTAAAATTACTCCGTTGCTGCCCGGAGTAAGCAAGTTGAGGGGCCGTGGAAAGCACATACAGCTGTTGTTCCTGAGCCTGATCTCTCTCCGGTCATGCCGGATTGCCGTCTCACCTGACTATGAGAGAGAGGAAACAAAGTGTGCATATGTGTATTGCGCACACACTTGGGCACTATAATATACTTGCATATCCGGCTGATCTCCATTGGGATTGGCCGGCGGGGTCGACATTCGGCTTGAAGGGATCCATATCTGTACTTTACTATGAGTATATCTAGGAAAATATCGCGAAGAATATATTAAGTATTCTACTGACGCTTATGATTCTAAAAAGGTGCTCCTTGTTCAAATCAATAACATGTAGAATTTTGGTGATATAAATAATAATATCAGCCCTATATTATATACTTCTCTACTACTGAGAGGGAATAGGCCTTAGTCCACCACGCTGACCTAGTGCGGATTGGTATACTTCATACACCCTCAAACTTTCCATAGAGAACTTCTTAGGTATGCAGATATCCATCACCCTTTAAGCAAGCGATAATTCACAATGAATACACATTCACAATACATAATTTTAGAAAAGTCAGATGTGTGCCCTTGGGATTTGAACCTGCGAACATTCGTCTTGGCAGTACGTTCTACACCCAACTAGGCTATCGCCGCACTAGATAATGAATATATTTCTGCTTACAATTTAAAATATATTTTACTACTAGCTTCCGCCCGCAGCTTCGCCCGCGTGGATTTCGGACTTCAAAAATGGAGCCGGTCGCGAACGTTCGAGAATATTCGTTTTACGAACCTACTCGCAAGTTGATTCGCTAGCCTCTAGGTGCCAAGCAAGCCGCCTGCCTGTGCGTTCGCGACCTTATATATATACTAAAATAATCCTTATAGCATGATTCAGTATTCACGCATGATGGCTTATTATTAGCGTATTTCATGTATAACTTTGGTGTTTCTATACCGATTTCTATGATTATTTTTTATGGAATATTTAATAATGTTAACTTTTTTAATTAGGGATGACTGAGAGTGTTATAAACGTAAGAGTAGACATATATAATGAGAAAGCTTCGAACTGCTAAGCTATCAGGAGTTACACGTGTTATTGTGAGTCAACCATAAAAGAAGACATATGCTGTCGTGGGATATTTTTTACATAATTTTAAGGAGAACATTTCCGTCATACATGATTTCTGTGTAGCTTTAACCATTAAGGTTGCACACGCGACGGAAGCTTAAAAAATGGAATAACTTCTCCCGTTTTCCCAACATTTCCCTTCACTGCTCTGCTCCTATTAATTGTAGCGTGATGAAAAGTATACAATAACCACCACAGGAGTATGACAAATAATTGTACCAAGTTTCGTTAAAATCCGTCGAGTAGTTTTTGTTTCTATAACGGTTATACAGACAGACAGACAAAAATTTTACTAATTGCATTTTTGGCATCAGTATCGATCCCTAATCACTCCCTGATAGTTATTTGGGAAATATATTTCATGTACAGAATTGACCTCTCTACAGATTTATTATAAGTATAGAAGATAGATAACAATCTACTGTTTATCACTTGTTTGTTCTTTTTAAACTGAGACGCATTGATTCATTATTCATTAATTATTATAGTTTTTCGAATAGTTAATTACAAATTTAAGTTCTGATTTTGGTCGTTAGTACTTCACTATTGGTGTGTTAATTTGGACGTAGGTATGTAAGCTTCGAATCCGCCTTAATTGGAGTTGAGAGTGCCGAAAAATGTTCATATGCGCGTGAAATAAGAGTGGCAGTGGCGGTTGTTGATTGCAAATGTTTAGCTCGATTCGTTTAAAAATGTATGTCTGATTTCAACTTATTATTTTTTTTTGCATCAAGTTTCTTAGATTTGGTAATCTTTCCTTTGCGTTTCTGATGTAAAAACTAGTCTAAATTGGGTTTATTTTAAGTGGAAAAAAATCAAAATCAAACACTCAATTTCAGAATACGTTTAAAAAATGTATACTTAAATTATAATAAAATTGAATGACGAGACGAGTGACTCTCACCTGATAGTAACACCAATAAACAGTAGCAACACCGTTTAACTACAAAGGTACATAAGCAACCTTGTAGTAAAAAAACATATCTGACACAGATTCCGCTCGCTCAGATCGCTCGTGGCGCTCGGCGGGCGTATCCGAGCGTAATTTTTATCGTCGCACACATCTGAAGTTTGGGATTAATGGCCCGCTTCGTCTAGTCATACGGTTCCGCCGAATGCCGTAAAAACTCTATGTGCAATTCAGTTTTTGAATGGGATGTGGGTGGGTTGGATGTGGTATTTCTTTACTGTACATTATAGATAAATTAGCTTTTGATCGCGGCTTATAAGTATAAGTAATATATAAGTCCTGCTTTAAGTCGAGATTTAAAGTAGTCTCTAACCTCCCCAGTGTCTTAATCTATCTCCATACCAAATTTCATAAAAAATTGTTTAGTAGATTTTGAGAAAATCGCTCATATACAGACAGCTTTTAGGGACTTTGGTTTATAATATGTTAAGATACAATTCTCTTTTATAGTACTTATCATAGCACACGAAAGAAACAATAATTAAATAAATAAACAATAATTAAAAGTACACAAATAAATTGATAAAAATTTATGAACACATAACACAAATGAAGACACCTTAAAATTGTTTTTAATAAAGCACACTGTAGTACTACACCATGAATGACTGGTTCGTGCCAAGTACACTGTGTCACCGAAAATCGATATAAAATGACGATTAGCAGTTTGGTTTCATAGGAGCAAGGTCCGAACACCCCCTTTCTTTCCAATCATTGTTTAATAAATCACTTTCTTTCACAGAAAAAAACTACAACTTTTCCAGCATTCAAATATGCAGACTATTTATTTGCTAGACATCAAATGCCTAATTTTTCATGTAGATTTCTAACAATCGTTGTCAAAATATCGTATTTATTTATAATATTTACTTAGTATGAAAATAATCAAAAATAACTGTGTTCCATGACAATGCCTATCTCCAAACTCATCAGCTACATTATCAACAAAACTACACACACAACACCGCATCCAAACTTCGCAAATCCAAACAATTCCAACCTTTAATTGCTCTCATCTTGATACGGCTGGTATATCGAGCGGCAAAATGGATATTCCTCGTGGTAAACGCTAGCAACTTTGTACACCCGCCATTATCGGATTTGTGCGCGCTACAACATGTTTTTTAACGTTATTGCGCATTGGCAACTGTGTAGTGACAGTATGTTCCTGGGACTTTATTTATTTTGCTATAGAATTAAATCTGTGAGCTCGGTGGCGTAGTTGTATTATGGTTGATTGTTGAGGTTTCGGGTTCGATCCCGGGTTTAAAATCCAGAATTTGTGTCCGATATGGTCATAGGTCCCCTATCACATGAGACGAAATACGTGCGGCGAAAACTGGGTGCACCATTTGCTCTAGCTACCCCTTCAGGGATAAAAGTACGTATATATGTTTTTATTGAATTGATTCCTTCCTTTTTAAGCACCTAAGATTGCTACCTAATGAATAAAGAATGCTTAATTCTCATTATATTTAGAATGCGTGAGCACCTTAATAATATAAATACTTAACCTCAAAATCTCTAAAATCAAAGCTAATGTATGAAGAATGCCTTATTCTTATCTTATTTATAATTATGCGTGAGCACCTTAATAATATAAATACTTAACCTCAAAATCTCTAAAATCAAAGCTAATGTATGAAGAATGCCTTATTCTTATCTTATTTATAATTATGCGTGAGCACCTTAATAATATAAATACTTAACCTCAAAATCTCTAAAATCAAAGCTAATGTATGAAGAATGCCTTATTCTTATCTTATTTATAATTATGCGTGAGCACCTTAATAATATAAATACTTAACCTCAAAATCTCTAAAATCAAAGCTAATGTATGAAGAATGCCTTATTCTTATCTCATTTATAATTATGCGTGAGCACCTTAATAATATAAATACTTAACCTCAAAATCTCTAAAATCAAAGCTAATGTATGAAGAATGCCTTATTCTTATCTTATTTATAATTATGCGTGAGCACCTTAATAATATAAATACTTAACCTCAAAATCTTTAAAATCAAAGCTAATGTATGAAGAATGCCTTATTCTTATCTTATTTATAATTATGCGTGAGCACCTTAATAATATAAATACTTAACCTCAAAATCTCTAAAATCAAAGCTAATGTATGAAGAATGCCTTATTCTTATCTTATTTATAATTATGCGTGAGCACCTTAATAATATAAATACTTAACCTCAAAATCTCTAAAATCAAAGCTAATGTATGAAGAATGCCTTATTCTTATCTTATTTATAATTATGCGTGAGCACCTTAATAATATAAATACTTAACCTCAAAATCTCTAAAATCAAAGCTAATGTATGAAGAATGCCTTATTCTTATCTTATTTATAATTATGCGTGAACACCTTAATAATATAAATACTTAACCTCAAAATCTCTAAAATCAAAGCTAATGTATGAAGAATGCCTTATTCTTATCTTATTTATAATTATGCGTGAGCACCTTAATAATATAAATACTTAACCTCAAAATCTCTAAAATCAAAGCTAATGTATGAAGAATGCCTTATTCCTATCTTATTTATAATTATGCGTGAGCACCTTAATAATATAAATACTTAACCTCAAAATCTCTAAAATCAAAGTTAATGTATGAAGAATGCCTTATTCTTATCTTATTTATAATTATGCGTGAGCACCTTAATAATATAAATACTTAACCTCAAAATCTTTAAAATCAAAGCTAATGTATGAAGAATGCCTTATTCTTATTTTATTTAGAATGCGTGAGCACCTTAATAATATAAATACTTAACCTCAAAATCTCTAAAATCAAAGCTAATGTATGAAGAATGCCTTATTCTTATTTTATTTAGAATGCGTGAGCACCTTAATAATATAAATACTTAACCTCAAAATCTCTAAAATCAAAGCTAATGTATGAAGAATGCCTTATTCTTATCTTATTTATAATTATGCGTGAGCACCTTAATAATATAAATACTTAACCTCAAAATCTCTAAAATCAAAGCTAATGTATGAAGAATGCCTTATTCTTATCTTATTTATAATTATGCGTGAGCACCTTAATAATATAAATACTTAACCTCAAAATCTCTAAAATCAAAGCTAATGTATGAAGAATGCCTTATTCCTATCTTATTTATAATTATGCGTGAGCACCTTAATAATATAAATACTTAACCTCAAAATCTCTAAAATCAAAGTTAATGTATGAAGAATGCCTTATTCTTATCTTATTTATAATTATGCGTGAGCACCTTAATAATATAAATACTTAACCTCAAAATCTTTAAAATCAAAGCTAATGTATGAAGAATGCCTTATTCTTATTTTATTTAGAATGTGTGAGCACCTTAATAATATAAATACTTAACCTCAAAATCTCTAAAATCAAAGCTAATGTATGAAGAATGCCTTATTCTTATTTTATTTAGAATGCGTGAGCACCTTAATAATATAAATACTTAACCTCAAAATCTCTAAAATCAAAGCGTACTCTGTAGACCCTGAGGCAGAAGATCGTAGACGTACGTATCGAAACGGCGCAAAAAGCTGTTATTAAATAATCATTAGACTGCGACAACTAACTTATATGCTCCATAAATAATCGGAACACGCTCTCGCCCGCGGCGCCACTCGTTCGCCCTTCGAGCTCTATTTTGGTTGGTTTAAAAATAGAACTTTGTTGCGGTCTTTTAACGGATTTACGTTTGAAATCATTGGCTCAATTCAGTGGTACCTTTTTAATATTGTTATCGTTGTGATCTGTGTGAAAAACGAATTTAGTCTGCCTTCAAAATGTTATCAAAACAAAAAATAGTAACATCTTTATTAATCATAAATTGCACAACAGCCTTACATTTTTTTACGTTAGCTCTGTTTTTTTTTTATTTTACATTCCTATAATAATTATATAAATAATAAATATATATCTATAATTAGGTTCTGTGTTACTCGTTTGAAATAACTTATTTACCCCCGCGATACTTACCCCCAGGTTAGGAACCTTGAGCTAAATCAGTATAGTCTTTGAATTTAAATATATTTTTTTTATGTTTGTTTTTAAAATTATTTGATTAGTAAGTAAGGAGGAAGTTTTAATATTAATTACTAGGTGTTGCTCGCGGCTTCGCCTGTATGAAAAGCTTTTCCCGGTACAAAAGTCGTTAAAGTGTAGTGTAGTCATTCATAGCGAAACTTAATTAACTTAACAAACTAAAACATCGACAAATTCCAATCCCGTCTTTATCTTCCTCCAAATAGAACCAATAGTGAATCCCAAATGAATTTTGGCTGTGACAAGTGGAGATTACTGGCGACAGATCAAACAGTGCTTACACTAAGTTGCACCACGCGATCTGGTTACTCCTCCGAGATTCGTATGAACACTTTGTGCTTCGTTTGGATGGGGTAGTAGCTTTAACCAGTGGTGTTTCAAGTCAACTAGCTATAAATCTGAAGGCTTTAAACTTAACTCATATGGTTATCTATATATATAAAAATCAATTGCTGTTCGTTAGTCTCGCTAAAACTCGAGAACGGCTGAACGGATTTATCTTATCTTGGTCTTGAATTATTCGTGGAGGTCTAGGGAAGATTTAAAAGGTGAGAAAAATTCGAATAATTGCCGGGAAAATCCTCAAAACAGCATTTTTCTATTTCCCATACAAACGTTTTCTAAATAAAACGGAGAGTCAATTTGCAATTTGTTACCGCTGCATAAAGTTCAAATTCGCGTGCGTGTTGGAGGATCTAATATCGCGTTCTGAAACTCAACAAAAGTGAAAGTGAATCGCGAACGCGACAAAATTGCATAGTCTCAAAATACATAGTACATAAATAGTGGTCGGCTTCGAGAAACTCAATTTTAGCTAACTTCAGCTGTTAATATAATATATAACTCAAAGGTGACTGACAGTGATATATCAAGGAACAGCCCAAACCATTGGACGGATCGGGCTAAGACTTTACATGCATAAAGCTACTATGACGTAGGCATCCCTAAGAAAGGATTTTGATAAATTCTACCCTTAAGGGGATAAAATAGGGGATGAAAGTTTGTATAAATGTTCTTAGATTTTCGACTGATTGAACTGAAATTATAGATTGGAGATAAAATTAGTTTGAACCTATAAGTACCGGGAAAATATGTAGCAAGACTTTTATCAAACAGTGGAATTTTATCCTGGAAAACACCTTCACGCGGGCGAAGCCGCGAGCAAAAGCTAGTCCTAAATATAAATAAAATAAATTGCTTTATTCATCACGTAGGCGAACATAGTTGCACTTATGATAAGTCAAGGTACATGAGAATATTTAATTATTACTTAAATAAAGTAGCTTATATAAACCAACGTCAATTTACATTGAACATAAAATAAATGAAAGATTATAAAGTAAACAAAGAAGCCTGCTCTGGCTGGCAGAAAAGAAGAAATAAAATGATGTGTATAATTAATAAATATAAAGGGAGGAACGCGTCGCGATCCTCACAGGTGAGGACAGTAAAAGCTCTAACCTAGCTAACCTACCAGCCTTTCACTAGCTACTTAAGCGATGACTACCCGAAGAAGAGAGGCAGAAAGAATCTGCAGGCTTTTTTTGTATAACATAACTAGCTGAGTAACTGGATACGTGAAGTCTTTAACATAAACGAGTGATTTCTTATGTGTACGCGAATGTTAGACATTGAAACTATTTACGTACTTTATCGAGGTTTTTGGCAATCCGTTCCGTGACTACAAACGCTGCAAAGACTTAGAAACGTCGGGACAAAATTGTAATATTAAAAACCGCGTAAATCCGTAAAATAGTTTTATTCAATGATTAATGATATAGTTTATCGTAGAAGATAGAACAACACAAATAAGTTTTTACAAGCGTTATTATAAAGGATTCTTCTTTTGAAGATTATATCAGAAGATAGATAAACAAAGAGATTATAGGTGTGTGGCGATAATGGACATTCACTGCCAATATTTTAATATAAGGAGTGTGTTACTGACCTGAGCAATCATTAGAAACGTCTAGTTTACAATTCTGGTTAGCGGTTAAGAACATACCTACACGAACACTTACTTCACCAGTAGGTTATCAAGTTTCCGTAGTGTAGCGGTTATCACGTGTGCTTCACACGCACAAGGTCCCCGGTTCGATCCCGGGCGGAAACAGATTTTTATGTTTTTGATAGATCCATGGTTTAAAATATAATTTTATGTAGATGTTTAGATTATTTCGCTGTCCTAAACTACTTAAAATAACCTTTGATATTGCACCATCTTACCAGACGAGCAGCCCGTTGGCCTATCGGGAAACCTTACATACCTATATAAGCGCTCATCACTCTAAGATATCTGTCATTGAATCCAATACTAGCAAATTACACTTGCTACAACAACTCTCTTATATGCAGACTATGCTGGTGGTAGGATATGATTCATATCCGCCCGGATAGCGACCACCGTGCACAAAGTAAAACCCGCCATAGTGGCTATATAAGTGTGTCGCGGGATCAGCCTGTTTATATCCGGTTCCAACAGGCCGGCATAATTGTGTCGATTGCCGAGGGGTAATCATCTCTCGTCATTCGTCATTTTATTGGATCCCACTCCACTTATCCAGGTGCAGTGGAATCACGTGCCCTATAAAAAAAAAGTTCTAGATTAAGTACTCGCGCAAGTAACTAACCCCTTCCAATACATACAGGTATTGAACAGACATCCCCACCTGTTGGCTGCATATTGTCAACACTTGTACTCATGACGTCACACTCAAGAGAATTCATGAAACTATTACTTAATTTAGTTTAGTTGTCATAATACTAGGAATGATTAAAACTAATTTAAGCAAATGGTGTAGATTTGTACATTACGAAGATGCTGGTTAGACTGCCTGGCAACAATGTAATGATAGTTTCATTTTGCGTATTGTAATGAGCGAGGTATCAGAAGGCTTTTATACCTTTGCTGCTCTTTTCTTATTTCCTACGGCCAATTACCGAAATAGCTGTAGAAGAACGTCTTAGATGGTATGGCCATATAATGGGCGAAGACCATGTGGTACAAGTTACCTTAAATCTGCCAGAAGAGAAAAGAGATAGAGGCCGCCGTCCATTTGTTGGTCGAATATAAAGAGAGACCTCAAGAAACCGCAATAACCAAATGTGACAATCCGGATAGATTAACCCGACGCAAACAAATAAGGAGACCTGACCCCTTAAATCTGCCAGAAGAGAAAAAAGGTAGAGGCCGCCCGTAGTTGACTTGGTGGTGGAATGTAAAGAGAGACTTCAAGAAACCCCAATTACCAAATATAACAACCAGGATAGATTTACCTGGCGCAAACTAGTGAGGAGACCCGACCCCAAATAATGGGAACATAGTATAAAGAAGAATGGCTGATAACGATGTACGAAGGTCCAAGATTCAAATCCCATGTACACACATCCAAATTTCTCAATTAGTGTATTATTTATCTATGATTGTTCGTTTTAACGATGTAATTAAACATCCTGAGCGAACCTATCTACATAAGAATTCTATATTAGTATTTCAAAGGTATGTGAAGACAGCCAACGCGCACCAGGCTGACGTGGAAGTCCATACAGAGTACTGGGACAGCACATGGGGAGAGGGCTGTTATTATGTATCATCATCATCAGCAGGATGTCCACTGCTGAACATGGGCCTTCTCCAAAGATTTCCAGATCACCCTATTGGAAGCGGCCTGCATCCAGCGACCTCGTGCAACTTTTATGAGATCATGTATACTAATAAATAAAGCAGAAGAGTTTGTTTGTTTGAACGTGCTAATTTCAGGAATTACTAAACAAATTTGTTTTCTTTTTTCACTAAAAGAATAACACTCCTTATTGCTATAAGGTACTTTTTATCGCGGCAAAATATTTATCCCGTAATAATTTTCTGACGCGGACGAAGCAGCAGGTAAAAGCCACCATTTCTTTTTATTCCTTTGAATGACGAGACGAGCTTGCCGTTCGCCTGATGGTAAGCGATACGACCGCCCATAAACAGTAGAAACACCATCCAACACCTTCAATTACAAAGTATTGTTTGGTATTCCACTGCGCTCGCCATCCTGAGACATGAGATGTTAAGTCTTATTATGTCCAGTAGTTACACCGGCTACAATGTCCTTCAAACCGGAACATAACATTGACTACATACCGCTGCTTGGCGGCCGAAATAGACATTGCAGTGGTACCTACCCAGGCGGATTCACATATATGAGAGACATACCACCACTTAAGAGAGTAATAAGGCCGAAAACGTATCTATGACGGTTCTGGTATCCTATGTATTTATGGAAGTAGTTCACTTAACCAACTGACCTGTTTCCTCCTTTTCCGAGTTAAGTAAAGAAAAAAATGCAATATAAAGGAACAAGCGATTGCATAAATCCATCCCAGAAACAGTATCACTGAAAAAACATAAAAAACGCTTATAAAGTAGGAATAAAGTTGGAAGCTCCTTTAAAACTTATAACACCCTTTGCGGGTAAGAACAAAAAAACAATGGAGACGAACTTATTTCGCGGAACGAAAAAAATGTTGCCACAACGAAAAAAACAAATATCCAGAACGTAACCACTAACGACATTTTATATTTTTGAATTATAAAATAAAAAAATCCCTTTTGTGGGGCGCGCAACTTTTTTTTTTTGTTTTCTAAAACGCTGCGGTCCGTTTGTATGGAAAAACGCGCGGGCCGCGAAAACTTTCTGCGGTGAGAAGGACGCTTCGGAATGTGGACCTTTTTTAAAACTGATTTGTGTCTTTTATGTTAGGTGAAAATTATTATTGTAGCGGATTTGGATCCTGGCAATAATGCATGGATGAGGTGTTGTTAGGAGAAATAGTTTTCACTGTAAAATCTGGGTCAACTCACTAATCATATTTATTTGTTCATGTTTTCTTATTCTATGATTTTTTTTATACCAACGTGGCTACGTTATCTCGCTTCACCTGATTGTAAAGGGAGTGGGATCCAATAGAATGTCGACTGACGACAGCTGATTACCCCTTGGCAGTCGACACAATTATGCCGGCTTGATGGAACCGGATATACACAGGCTGATCCCGGAACGCGACATACTTACGTGGGCCACTATGGCGGGTTTTAACACCTTGTGTACGGTGGTCGCTATCCAGGCGGATATAAAATATATCCTACCACCAGCAAACATGACATGATAGATGATGAGTTCATTGCCCTATTAGGTACAAACAATTCCATCTAAAATGATTTACCGTCTAAAACCATTATATTTAAATGTGTTGATATTGACCAGTCAAATTCACTGCCTAATCCAATTACAAATAAATCTAAATATTTCTTAATTTTTAGTACCCATAAGCCCTCAGCGAAATTTGTTATAAAATTCAAGAAGCACTAAAAATAAAAATGGAAACTAGCTCAAGACTCTCCGCGACTGAACCCTACAAGATTTCAATTGTTACGTCTTCTTGCCAAAAATATTCATTTTGTTTCGTTTTGAGATTCAGTTAAAATTATGCTGAAATTAAATCGAATTTTTAGGTAAAGGGTTTGATATTTCATATATGTGGGTATTCCGACTGTTTTGCATAATGATTTCTTATGTTTACGCGAATGTTAGACATTGAAATTAAACTAATTTTCGGATTCTATCGCGGTAATTAGTGTTTTATTTTCTCCCGACGTTTCGAAGACTTTGCAGCCTTCATGGTCACGGGGGGGACTGAGGTATTGTTCATCCGTAAAGTCAAATATACAATATCTACCTACATTTTACAATTATACAACTTTTTAAAAATTTTTAGCTGTTGGTGGTCCGATCTACGCAGAATGAGCTCACAGTTTTGCATAATTATCATATATATTGTTATTTGTATTGGAAGGATTCAAAAGTCAAGTAAACTCAAATCAAATAACCAAAATCGTAACTAAACAATTTATCAAAAAATATTAAAACATTCACAAACACCTTTCAAGTAAATGTTTAGTGACAAAGAAATATAATGGCGATAATCTAGTTGGGTATGGAACGGACTGCCAAGATGAATGTGCGCAGATTCAAAACCAAAGGATACGCACCTCTGACTTATATCGTTATATGTGTATTCTTTGTAAATTATCGCTTGTTTTATTGGTGAACAAAATCATTGTAAGGAAAACTGCATTCCTGAGAAGCTTTGTAAGAATTTTAAGGGTATGTGAAGTCTACCAATCTGTATTACGCCAGCGTCGTCGACTAAGGCCTAACCATTCTCCCTTAGTCTAGTCCTCTCTCCTCGAAAGTCTGTCAAACAGTCATGATTACCAAATGCACGCCCATGCATGGGGGCCACGTTTGCCGCATCCCTAGGCACAGAGTTCAGTGTGTATACCTCATGGTTGCTAAATACACATTGAGACCTATAAGGGTTCGCGAACATTTCCTCTCCCTCTCCCTTCCAACTATACCGAGATGGCTCCTTCTGCTTCCTCTTATCTTCCTTCACCCCCATCCCCTCCCTTTTTCCTCCCAGGCCCTAAGACCGGATAGCCGTGGTAGGCTTACCGTCCGCTGGCACCCTCGGTGATAACGATAGGGCCTACCAACTCCTTATAGGTACTGTCGTAGTTGCTAAGCCGGGGCATCGCTTGTACACCGTTCGCAGTGTACCCCGCTGAGAAACACGGCAGTACTACGAAAAAAACAGTCATAATTACTCTGGCATCGTAGTCAGTGATATTCACATACTGTCCAGCTTTCTTGACGAGCAAACAAAATATGTTTGCATTTACTTTTAGAAAGGTATAGAAAAAATCTATTTCACAGCAACAATCATGATTAACATAGATGCAATAAGGAAACAAGAAGATATAAAAAGAACAATATTTCCTACCGCAGCACAAATAGAGCTATCTGCGCAAGCGCTATACGAAATAGGATAATTATTCAACAAGATGTTAGGATGTAGTCATAGTGGGAGTAATAATTTCAAAAGGGGCTATGGATCTGTTAGAATGTCAGAATTATACTTTTTTCTTAGAAGTAATAGCAAAAATTCGAGTTAATATAGCGGATTTCTATCATGTACAGAAGTTAGTGTCTAGTCCATCAATTATTTGTCAACTGATAAACGGCAGCAGGTAGCTCTTTGAGGGCTTTAATGGGCATGAAATAAAGTCCATTTTTATTAATCCATTTTTTGACAGCCCGGACAGTAGATCTAGTTAGGTGCTTTATTTGTCTAGTATTTTCCAACCACCACCTGTCTTTTGCGTACGCTGGACGAGTGCTATTTTGAGGTCTCGAGTTCGATTCCCATGTTGGGTACAGTATTATTGGGTTATTCTGCTCAATAACAATCGTGAAGAGGTAGGCAGAGGCGCAACTGGTGCACTTTCCTGAATGAGTACCTATTCCATCCCATGATGTTATAGGCGGCGAGCCTTTTGCCATATCTGGCACAAATTCCAGACTCTGGGATGATTAGAAAAGCACAATATCACTTTGTCCAACACTACCATCAAACCCTAGACCAAAACACTGAAGTCTCCGTAATACATGGCATCAATTATCGTCCCAAATTGGAACCAAGTAAATAATGCATCAAAGTGAATAAATGTGTACTCTAGGCAATTGATTAAAATTTGGGTCTTCACGATACAGGCTTGCCAAGTCTGAAGACCATAGGATATAAGCTCATATGTAAAGACTTGTTAAGTTTTTAATAAATAAATAATCAAACAAAAATCCCACCAGTGTGCCCACACCCTTACCAGCGAGCATCGGCGACCGATGTTTATTTACATGGCCCCCACAATGGGCAGTATTTGAATATCGTTCTTACGAGCAATCGGATGACAAAAAATATTAAACAATATACCTTAGTCACGTCAAAGACATCGCCATGGTTGTGCTTAACTATATAAATACAGCTTAATTTTGTAATTTATTAACAGTTGTTCAGCAGTGAGTCGACTAATTTTTTAATAAAATAATATCAGCCCTGTAGTATATACTATCCCACTGTTGGGCACGGGCCTGGTCTACTATTGAGAGGGATAAAGCCTTAGTTCACCACGCTGGCCTAGTGCGGATTGGTAGACTACACACACCTTCGAAGATTCCTGTAGAGAATTTCTCAGGTATGCAGGTTGGATGAGCTTTGTGGCTAAGATTTTATATTTACTGTAAATGTGAGTGATAAATAATAATATTAGACCTGTATTATATATTGTCCCACTGCTTCATGTACTGCTGAGAGGGATTAGGCCTTAGTCCACCACGCTGCAATGTGGGCCGACTTACCTTCAAAAATCTTAGACAGAACTTATGAAGGATGAAGGATTTCTCACGATGCTTTCCTTCACTGTTAAAGCCAGCGATAATTCACAAAGAATATACACATAATTTAGTCCTGATGATCAGTAACAAAACAAAAAAGGAATCAGTCAACCTGGTCGAGAGTTTCTCAAGTGATGGTCTTACATGTACGAGTATACAACTAAGCTTTTTTTAAACAGAAAATTATAATTTCTTAACTGTTGCCTGCCAACCCTAAAACAAATGTAGTAAACAATATAGAGTGGACAAATATGAAAATAACTTCCAGTGGCGTGGTATCGGCAACCGCACAACTCATTTGCCTACCGTCCTTACGTACACTCGCGTGCACAACGCTTTCATTAATTAAATGGTTCTAGAAACAAACCTCTAACTGACCTTTATTGCTTACTAGCTGACCCGACAGACGTTGTCCCGTCTTAACTATGAATTTGCAGCGCGCATTCTGCCGATCGCTAACAGTTATTTCAAACCACTAACAGTTACATAAAATTAATATTTTCGTTAAGTTTTCTTAAATTTTCTAATTCCGCGCAATTTTTTGAATATTTTATTTCATAAGAACCTTTTCCTGACAATAAAAAACACAACAAAAAAAAAAAATGTGAAATCTGTCCAGCCGTTCACGCGTGATGGCGTGACCAAGGGAAATAAGGATTCATTTTTATATATATCGATAAGTAAGCAACGAATATTCTACTAATATAATAAACGTGAAAGTTTCTGAGGATGGATGTATGTTTGTTCCTCTTTCACGAAAAAATTACTAAACGGATTTGGATGTAACTTTGCACTAATATTAGTAATACATCAGGATAACACATACGCTACAATTTATAATGATTTTGTGTAATTTTGGTCATATATAGTATAACGATACATATCAAGTAAGTCGGAAAAAATTTATCTGGAAAAAGTCGTTCACGCAGGCGAAGCCGCGAGCAAAAGCTAGTTGTCTATAAAGCTATATAAAGGAGGAAAAAGAGATCTTGCTTAGTAAATTTCTTAACCGGTCCATCAAAGTAGATACCTATTATACATAATTATTACACGCGTTAGTATGTAAGTGTGTCGCTGTCTAGGATCAGCCTGTATACATCCGGTTCCAACAGGCCGGCATAATTGTGTCGACTGTCGAGGGGTTATCCATCTCAGTGTAAGGAATATTATGTTTTTTATTAATTATGTTGTATATCAACTTTAATCTACGTATTTATTTACCAATACCTTTTTGCCCTCGCCAGTACAAATAAAGATTCAATGCAATAAACAATCACCGAACAGTTTTGCTTCCATTCTACATATAGATATCGGTCCGTAAGTCCCTGAACACACCGTGTAGACATACCAAACGAACCAGACCATGGTAATAAAGACCGATATCGATTTAATAACTCGATCTTTTCGGAAGCCGAATTATTGTCATGTTAATGTCTGACTTAATTCGAAGTTGGACAAAATTATTCTTTGATTATTCAATGGGATTTATTGTTCAGTCTGAATCAATAAGACTTTTTATTGGTTTTAATCTTGTTATTGGACAATGCTTGGCGGTTATTATACTGCTATAGCCACACACATCATCAAGCATTTATCTCCGAAGGGATATGCAGAGGCGCAACCAAGGCACAAACATTCCGCCAAGTGCGTTCCGTGCCATGATCTGTTGGGGGCGAAAAAAAACCCAATATCATCATCATCATCATCTTCACTGCTGGATATAGGCCTCCCTCATAGAGCGCCATAGGGACCGGTTCTACCCAAAATCACTTTGCCCGAAATAGGGATTGAACCCGCGACGTCACTGCAGTCGTACCGTAATACAACTACGCCACTGAGTCAATCCAGTAATATCACTGGCCTTCATTACACTTAAAGCGGAACACAACAATTCTAATTACTGTTTCGCGCCTACGCTGGGTCCGATTGGGTCCTAGACCCAGTCAGACTTTGACATTAGAGAGACCTATCTTACCTACCTTATTCAGACTTTAGAAATCCACTGCTGAATATAAACCCCCCAAAAAAGTCCTCAACCGAACTGTTTTAAGCGGCCAGTACACGAGTTCCTGCGCCTCTTACGAGGTCGTCTGTCCAACTTTTATTCTTACAGGGGCACGCCAAAGTAGCCTCATTGCACCTGATGGTAAGTGGAAAGGGTCCAATAGAATGTCGACTGACAGGAGATTACCCTTGACAGTCGACATAATTATGCCGGCCTATAGGAACCGGATATACACAGGCTGATATCGGAGACTGCCTCGGTGGCGTAGTTGTATTGCACGTCCGGTACAATAGCGCTCTGAGGTCCTGGGTTCGAATCCCGGGTCGGGCAAAGTGATATTTGGGTTTTTCTGCTCAGTATCAGCCCGGAGTCTGGAATTTGTGCCCGATATGGCGATAGGCTCGCCCCCTATCACATCATGGGACGGAACATACTTGGCGAAAAGTGGGTGCCCTAGTTGCGCCTCTGCATACCCCTTCGGGGATAAAATGCGTGATGTTATGTATGTATGATATCGGAGCGCGACACACTTATGTTAACCATTATGGCGGGTTTTAACACCTTGTGTACAATGGTCCTTTCACCAACATGTCACAAAAACTGTGTAATGAACTATTCAGAATGGTTGATTTTTGAGATAGTTCGAAGAAAGCGATTAAAATGTTTTTTGAAAATGGCGGTAAATTAACCCCACTTCATCATAACATAGGATAGGTTAATTCAAGCGAATTATATTGTACTTATATAGACATACTATCGATTACGCGATCTATCACCAATAAAAGACTCTAAGTCTACACCATAGAAACGATTTTGCCAAAACACATATATAACATAGCTTAGTAATTTGAATATTGAGCCAACGAAGATAAAACATTGTACGTGTGTGAAATAATCTTCCATATTGGCTCTAAGTTATTCAAAGCCCACGGTGCCGGTCGGATCTTTCGTGTGTTTTATTTGCTCATTGAGTTGCGATACTCTTTGGTTGGGGGTTTTGGGAGGAACTTATAGCGAATAATACACTAGCAATGGCGAAAGAAGAAATTTTCCTGAAGAGAATCCGATGTAACATATAAGTAGGTACTAATATAGATGAATGTGGTCTGTAAGTTGTAATGAAAATTAGATTTTACATAAATTCTATTTAAAGGGAGGAATATATGGATCCTTTGCCGCTACTGTTTAGAGTATTGTTCGTATTAGCGTGCAAAGGAGTAAGGGATTATAGGATCTTAAGTATACGAATACCCACCATAGATAATTATGAATGTTCTACAAGCCTTGAAGAAATACTAGGAATAATAGTATTACTTCGCGATAGTTTTCTGTGAGACATATATTACATTGGAAGAGACATTCGTACTGTCATATATATCCGCTATTACGTGACTGCGTTGGTTATATTGAGCTGCAGCGCTGAGGTCACGGGTTCGATCCCTGGATTGGGTAGTGATATTGGGTTTTTCTACTCAGTATCAGCCCGGAGTCTGAAATTTGTGCCTGAAATGGTGATAGGATTACCCTCTATCACATCATAGGAAACACCAGTGGGTACACCAGCTGCCCCTCTGCCTATCCCTTCAGAGATAAACAGCGTAAGTGTATTACATTAAAATAAAATCTGTATACCTTATGTTTTAATTGACTTTTATAAGTTTTTACATAGTTTATTAACAATTAACCTATTGTGTTCTAACAAAACAGTGTGCCTTTTATGACTTAACCCACTCCCTAAAGGGGATGTCAGAATATACGTCAAACGTCATCGGGCTGGAAGACAGCTCTTCGGTTCTGATACAGCCGTGTCTTATAAATATTGTAGAGCATACCCATTCACAACAATAAACCTTACCGCACTCAAATAAAGTAGAAAATCCAACACAACATTTTTAATTTAAGGGTGGCACGAGATTGGTACAAAGAGAAGTAACCAATTATAAGTCAAGTTTGATATTACACTTTGGATTTATGATTTTTCAATCGTTTTGTGCCGGTTCGCGGTGGGTGTAATTAAACTGCGAGTGGACTTCGGCCAATCTTTCAAAATTTAATTGGACGTCGATCAGTCTCGGATTAATTTGGATATGTGGATTCAATTTATTTATGATTGATTGATTTTTAATTTGGTTACTTGACGAAGGATATTTCGCGACGGTGGCTTACGAAACAAATACACGTAAATATAAAATTTATTGTTTATCGTTAATTCCAATTACTTTATTATTAGAGCCAGCGTTTATACGGCGAAGCTCAGCGTAGAGTTTTATTACTGTCAAACTATTATCGACATAGTCTTCATTGAAATATTGTTCAAAATAAATTAACACAACAATAAATTGCAATAGATTGTAGAAATATTCAGCCTGCTACAGATATCCTGGTTTTGTTGTTCATATTACGACCCATTCAATATCTTATTGTATTATAGGCATTCATGCGAAGCACTTCTTCACTAGATTTGTGTTATATAAAAAAAAATACCTCTTAATTCGATGTCTTTATAGCAAAATTCTAGAATAATCAAAAAGAAACTCGATTTCCAATTTCCAATATTATTAAAAAAAAGTACAGACTATATCATGAACCATAAAATTCAATATCCCAAAGACCACAAGAAGCTTCTAGAATAATTAACACGTACTCAATACATTGATTTACGAATTCCACTATTAGTAATCATTTACGAGGTAGACAGATGACCTCGTAAACTCGCAGGAGGTCGCTGGATGCGGGCCGCTTCCAATAAGGTCAATCTGGAAATTTTTCGGGGAGATCCATGTTCAGCAGTGGACTTCCTGATGATGATGATGATAGATAATAACAGCCCTCTTCCATGTGCCGCCCCAGTACTCTGCGTGGACTTCCACGTCAGCCTGGTGCACGATGGCTGTCATCACATACCTTTGAAATACTAATATAGAATTCTTAAGTACATACGTTCCCTCAGGATGTTGATTTTATGTGATTCATGTCTTTATTATTAGAATTGTGTTATAATAAATATTCTACCTCTTAATTCGATGTCCTTATAGCCTTCAAGATTCTAGAATAATCAAAAAGAAACCACTCTCCTTCGATTTTCAATTTCCACTATTATTAAAAAAGTGAACTACTGGTTTCGAATTGCCAAATTTTGTGTTGTATGCCCCATTTATCGAAAAAGGCTATAAAGAAGTTATTCAAGCGGTCGAAGCAGCGTTCAAAAGGTAGTAAGCAATAATAATCGATACACGAATAGGTACGAAGATCCAGATCTAAGTAGTAATGCAGTAAAACGAGGAGTACTGAACAGACAACAGGATGATACGACTACCGCAGGGCTGCCGGTAGACGGTACTGCATAATGTGGATATGACGGAAATATTTTAATTTTAAATAAACACTTACGAAAACAACTGTGACTGTGAAACGGGCTAGCTACACAATGTCATGAATGTCCGCAGGTTCAAATCCCAAGAGCATACACCTCTGATTTTTCTAAAATGATGCGCGTACCATTAGTACGTTACATTACTATTATAATAAAAGACTATGTAAAGATGTTTGAGTTGTAAACGTTGAATTTTTTAATGGGATATTGATGAAATTTGGTATAGGGATATACCATTCCCTGAAGTGACTCAGAGGCTACTTTTAATCCTAAATGTACGCAGTACGCCTCTCTTTTCTAAAGCTTCGAAAGAGAAAATTAAAATTATTATTATAGATCATACAAAATCGAATATCCATACAATCACATCGCGTATCCACTGTTATTCACACTTCGCCGAGTCCGATATGTTAAACCTTTCGATGCACTTACAATGAAATAAAAAAAAACGCACAAACACCCACAACCCGCTGTGAAAACCGTGTCAATTTGTGTCAATCACACGATATGATTACCACGCATTCGATTCTAAACTCTACACCACAAATCATAGGGTACAATTCAGATGATTGTTGTTACAAATTTTTGTGAACAGCCACAGAATTGTGTAAAAACCGATTCGGAATGTTTTTTTCGTTTAACAATAGATCTCAAGTGTTGCCAACCTTTTGATCGGATTATTTTTCCCTTGTTTATGGGAGAGCGGTTTTAAAACGACACGGATTTGACAATCGGTATTCCTATTGATTTGGATAAAAAAGTTTAATCTGTAAATAGTTTTTTGTCATTGATGCCGCCTTGTAGATATCAAGTTGTGGATAAATATTATTACCCAAATATCGAAATAAAACTATTATTTCGATTATTACATTCGCGTAAACATAAGAAATAATGATGCCTACTTAAACTTCATAAAAAAGAACGCATATCAACAAAATTTTTTCGTCTTATTTCTAAAATATTTTGGAACAAATATTTCGTAAACAAACATTAAAGTAGAATTATATCTGGTGTGCGCGCTTCATCAGCTACTGAGAAGGTTAGGCTTTAGTCCACCACGCTGGCCTAGGTTAGTAGACTTCTCATACCTTCCGAATTCTTATGTAAATAGGTTTTTTCACGATGTTTTCCTTAACTGTTAAAACTATTGATATTTGACAATTCACATGTTACTAAAGTCAGATGTTGTAGCGGCTTGGTTTTTAACCTACCAGCTTCATCTGATCAACCCGTTTCGCTACCAACTATACTATAACCGCTACTAGCAGGTAATAATAAAAAAAATCAACAAATTCCCATCAGAAGCGTTCAGAAAGCTAAAACAAAAACTAAGACATAAACAGTGTAAAATTAATCAATATCAGCCAACCGGTAATTACAAATCGTTTACGCACCATCATCTCTGAATGTTTTAATAATATTTAATTACAATATAAACGGATATGTCCGTCTGTCCATTACGTGTTGTCGATGGGAATTTTTTGTACTTAATGCTCTGTTGTATAGACAAATTGTGATTTAGTGTGATGAGTAGTTTTTGATGCTTGCGTTGGTTAACGAAGTATCTTTAGAAGTTATAGTACTGTTTGATGAAGTTGTTTAGGTTCAGAAGAGTCAGGGGTTTTTGGATGTTATTGTTATTGTGTTAGAGTTCAAATATTATTTTTGACAGGGTAGGCAGAGGCGCTAATGGACCCACTATCCGTTGTAAGTATTCCGTCCCACAAAGTGATAACGGGCGATCCCATCGCTATATCGGGCATAAATTCCACACTCTGGGCTACTACTGAGTAGACTCAATATAAGGACTCGGAGATCGAACCCGAGACCTCAGCACTGCATTCATACCGTAATAAAACTACGCCACCGAGACAGTCAATGGTGCTATGTAGTATTTTGAAACGATTAAACAGTGTGACGGGTATATCAATCGTCTGATCAATACGACAGCTCTTACAGTAGCAACACCATACAGAACATCGAATTAAAATACTTAGGCACTGCCCTAAAGTTACCTTGATACATCACATGTTAGACCTTATTTATATCCAATAGATACACTAGAAACAAAGTCCTTCGAAACCGAACATACGAGTATTTGACCAATGTAACTTGTCAGTAGAAATAGATGGTGCCCAATCCAGTCGACTTCTTGCGTGCAATACTGCCGTGGTGCATTGCTATGGAGGGAAGTGGACAATCAATATTTCCAACTCCTCCCTATCCTTCTATTAGATTAATTTCGTTGCGGGATAATGACAAATTAGTTTTCCCTGAGACTCGCCGAGCTTCACTGCTCGGTGTCATGCGTGTCACTGCCGATCCTGGCTTACAGGAGTTGCAGTGGTAGGTGTAAGGGCTGGAAAGTCTCTGCCGTAGTAATTAAGAGGTAGTTTTCATACTTTTATGTAAATTAGAAATGCATTTTCTTGCCTGATAAACAACAACAACGATAAGATCTAGTTAATCATGTGGTAGAGCATAACCGTCTTTTTTGACTTACTGCTATATCAATTATTAGAGCAGATGAACCAACCTAATAAAACCTCCTATTGCCTATCGGAGATATAACTTTATAGCATTAATATTATGTATTTTATATTTCTTTACTAAATTTGATTAGGACCTAATCGCTTCAACCTTTATCTATCATAAATAATTAAGTTAGACAAAGATGAATTCCCAATACAAAATTCAAAAAAAAATATTAATAGCGGAACAATAAAACATTCTAATAAAGCTAAATCAAAAACGATGCGGCGCGAGTGCAGGGCTGTCAAACGGCGGAGAGCGGGCGGGGCGTTGTGATTGGCAGCCCTTGACAGCGGTTAAACACAGGTCGACTCGCGAAAGCACCGCTTTTTTCGCTTTTTCAAAAAAAAGTTATGGAGCGTGATCGGGAAATATGGTCCGGGTTCCGTATTATTTGACTTGAATTTTGACTAATCATATTCGTATAATACCACTTGTAATAGAAAATGTAAGTCAATTTGAGTATGCTGTATTGTTATAGAGAAAAATAAATAAATTTAAATTCACTTTTTAAGACTTAAATCCATTAATATCATTGACCTATCGATAGGTTATGGTCTATTTCTGCCGTAAAGCAGCAGTATATAAACAGTTGAGTTCGCTGTGAAGGAGGCGTTACATGTTAGGAGATTTAATATCTAACGCCTCAGGCTGACGACCGCAGTGGAATACCATGAACAACTTTATGTATTAATGACTATATAATATAGAGTTGTTTTTAATTGCACAACAAAGTGACTCTAGTGCATCTAATAGTAAGCGGTGTTGATGGTTTGATTACCTCGGTGACATAGTAATTGTACCCCGTAAGAGTACGACTACCGCGATGTGGTCCTGGGTTCGAATCCCGGGTCGAGCCAGAAAATAATTGTGACTGGGTTTTTCCATCTTAAAAAATTACTCAGTCGCAGCTCGGAGGAAATTGGAGGTGTGATGCCTCGGAAAGCACGTAAAGCCGTTGGTCCTGCGCCTGATCTCTCTCCGGTCATGTCGGATAGCCGACTCATCGGACTGTTAAGAGAAGGATCAGAGAGTGTACCAGTGTGTTGCGCCCACACCTGTGCACTATAATATCTCCTCCATACCTGGCCGATCTCCGTTGAGATTAGTGGTTGATCGCCGTGGTCTATTGGTCTAGGAAGGGATCGACATCAAGCGGTGTTCAGATAGTGTGAACTGACGAGAAATGATTACATCTCACCAGTCTACTTTCAAGCTGGTCTATATAAAACCGTATATAAAGGCTGATCAGAGAACATGAAACACGGTCGCTATAGCGGATTATACAGCTTTTGTATAAATAATATCAAATTTAATCCACACTTTTTGTAAGTAACGTATAAAATACCGCAAGTTTCGGAATTTGTAAGCGTTTAAGTGTACTATCTTTTTCGTCCTAATTAAATAAATAAAGAAGTGTCTTCATTGTTAAAATTGCAATGGAGCAAAAGTGTTGTCTGCTTTTTGTAATAGGTTCTTAGGGTTTTTCTATTTCCCACAGGAACCCTAACATTGGATCCACGTCAGGGCCATATCAATGTCTCGATATGTGCACGCACACAGCTGGGCGCCCGATACGGTTCATATCATGAATTCCACGCTCGTTTTTTATTTAATACCTGATAACTATTGGATTAGTTGAAAAAAAATGTGACAGATGTGTAGATTTGTGGGAGATGGCTTTTGGCGGGTTTGTCTGGTCTTTAAGTAGTTAATAATCTTGATAATTATAATTTGGCAAATTAGATGACCCGACAGACGTTGTCCCGTCTTAACTATGAATTTGCAGCGCGCATTCTGTCAATCGCTGAAATTAACTTTTTTTAAACTTTCTTACGTTCCGCTCAACTTCCTTAACTTTTCTTTCATAAGATCCTTCTCCTGACAATAACAAACATAACAAAAAAATAGTGAAATCGGTCCAGCCGTTCACGCGTGATGGCGTGACCAAGAGAAATAGGGATTCATTTTTATATATATAGATAGATTTACAGAACACTGGTGTCTTGTGGTAGGTCTCTCATATGTGAGAATCCGTCTGGGTTGGTACAACCGCAATGTCTATTTCTGCCAAGAAGCAGTGTGTAGTCACTGTTGTGTTCCGGTTTGAACCACATTATAGCCAATGTAACTACTGGACGTAATAAGACTTAACATCTCACGTCTCAGGATGTCTAGCGCAGTGGAATATCAAACAATATTTTATAATTCTAGGTGTTGGACGGTGTTTCTGCTGTTTATGGGTGGTCGTTTCGCTTACCATCAGGCGAATGGCAGGCTGGTCGCGTCATTCAAAGCAATAAAATAGAACATTCAGTTTTCTTTAAACACAATGTCGTATTTATATCTAAATTGGTTATTTTGATGGATCCACTAGATTTATCTACGTTAACAATTTTAATTAGTCAGATATATTTTACAGTTATTGATCTAATTTTTTATAAGAAACGTAAAATATCAATATCCAAAATTGAATAACTATGTTTAGGGAATCACCAATTAGATACCGTGCTAGTGCAAGTTTGAGTTCGATTCCTATTTGCGGCAACAAAAATTAGTTTAATTTACGATTTAAACAAAACACACTTAATTTCCTTGGGTTAATACGATATTTTGAAGTTAGTAATTTAATTTGAAGGTAGTAAGTACCAGGATAATATAAACATGAGGAGTTAACTCAACCGTCCATGAGAAATAGGACCATAAAACATAAACAGTATGTAAAATTAGCATTGATCACAAACAACGAACTTTGCATTTCATTCAAATTGCGATGCTGAAAGAGGGCAGCGAAACAAAAGTACGAAACGATATTCTGCGAAATGTTTTCAAAGGAATTTTACACATCACGATTTTATAAAACACACCAGGTATTGTAATCAGAATGCCTTCTCACGATCGTTAACGCTAACGTTATGAATGGGAATGATATACTGATGATAGACTTATCGATCGGATATGTCGTTACCATACTTAGTTATGTTTTCTATTAACGTTAACGATTATAGAAAAACATGTTGGCGACTACTTCAGGGTCACTTCGCGTTGGATCTCGTCGCCTTTGCCTACTCAATCAAAAAGAAGAGGAATCGATAAGAGGTAGATGGATGTCATAGGGTTCCAACAATTCGCCCATACGAGGTTTAATAGAAAGCCGATTCCTGTTTCTAGGAGTACTTTTAATTTTATTACTGTGTAGTACTGATTCGGTTCCTTGTCTTCATCATTCGTATTCTACTATAACATGTGATTGGTTCAACACTTTTGGAAGTTTTTCCTGGAAAAAGTAATACTTAAAGGGTGGGCAAAGTGTATTCCATGATGCTCATGATGTTCAGAACAAAATTACGATCTGTCGACCCTTATCTCTGTACTTTATAACCTCAAGCAATGAGTGTAAAAACTCACACAAAGTTTCAATTTCAAAATCAAACCGGGACTTCTCGCTTAACATGCTATAAATATCTGACCGATATGACAAAAGAATCGTAACTAAAATCGTATCGCACCCTATAAAGGGTAACCAGCAATTTTTGATATTAAAATCTTCAATAATACCTAATGGATGTCGTCGCGGGATGATTCGGTATTGAGTGCACCCTACAAATTGTACTTTTATACAGCGCTTTGTCCGTTGCTTTTTGTCCTGTTATGTGCTTGTTGTCTCCCTTTCTCTTTAGTGTTATAATTTGCCCCTTAAGGGAGATATTGGGGGTATCCTGATAGTAGAAATTTAAATATGACAAGAGCAATGTGAAACTTTTTGGATTGACACCAACTGTTCAATGGTGACCTACAATGTAATTTTACTGGTGGTAGGTCTCTCCTATGTGAGAGTCCGCCTGGGTAGGTACCACCGCAATGTCTATTTCTGCCGCCAAGTAGGAGTGTGTAGTCACTGTTGTATTCCGGTTTGAAAGGCATTGTAGCCAGTGTAACTACTGGAAATAATGAGACCTAACATCTCACGACTCAGGATGGCGAGCGCATAGTGGACCACGTAAGTGTCGCGTTCCGGGATCATCCTGTGTATATACGGTTCCAACAGGCCGGCATAATTGTGTCGACTGTCGAGGGGTAATCATCTCTCGTCAGTCGACACTCTATTGGACCCCACTCCAATTACCATCAGGTGAATTAGCGGGGCAGTGCACCGTGCCTGTAAAAATAATGTTCAAATATTAAAAAAGTTGATTCAATATCGACATGCTAATATCACATCCAGGATCTTCTTTGGACTATTACCATTCATAATTCTAATACAAGCCTCAATACGATCTATTTACTATTTAATATGACAATAAAAAAAAAACTAAACACCAAACATATTGTCAATAAACCGTTTATTAGACCGCAAAACCGATATTGAAAGTCGTAAACAAATTATACGTGAAAACGGCGGTTTTGTCCTCCTCCCCCTGCCCCGATCGCCATAAAAGCCCCGAAGTACAGGCCAAAATGTCCAACCCTAATAAACAAAAGCGATAAAGCTTGAAAAAAACGGGCCGCATGAATTCATTGGTATGACATTTCGGTAGATTTTTTCCGTCAAACGCTCGCTTATGGCAGAGGAAAAAAATTGCTCGCACATATCCATATTCTTATAGTTTTACGAGAGCCGCCATATTTTATTTGCGGAGTGGAATCTTGTCAATTGTATTACGCGGTCGTTTGTACCCCAACTTTTTAGGGTTATGGCTATTGAAATTGTCCGTTTGTCGTTGATGGGTTTGGCGGTTTGATTAAAAAATTCCTTTTTAGCTCATTGCTGGATCGGAAGGATCGGCTTAATATTACAAGTGCTTTCTCTTTTTATTAGGTCTAGGAAATTAATTATAGATCGGAACGTCAACAGCTAAATTGAAATAACTAAATTGTATAATTGTAAAATGTAAGTAGATATAGTAACTAACTTTTCGAATGACCAAAACCTTAGTCCGCCCCGTGACCACAAAGGCTGCAATGTCTTCGAAACGTCAGGAAAAAATTATAATATAAAAAACGGCAATAAAATCTGCAAAATATTTTTATTTTAATGTTAATTATAGATTTTTCCCTGAGAATAGAAAGTAGCTTAAATCGATAACAGTCAAGTATGATACTTATAACTTTTACCCATATAAAATAATAATTGAATAAAAATAATTATACGAGATAATACTACACAATATTCACATTCATATTATATTATTTTATTATTATTAATTCATCCATCACGACTGCTCGATGACGTCGTTTATTACAGTACGACTTTGTATTGAGGTCTTGGGTTCAATGCCCGGTCGGGTAATGATGTTTGTTTTTATACTCAATATCACCCAGGACCCTGAAATTTGTGACAGATATAGCGATAGGCTCGCTCCCATCACATCATGGGACGAATAATGCACAAGTGTCATCTCTGCCTACCCCATCGAGTTAATAGGCGTGAGTGTATTAAATCATGATTTCTTTTCATTATAATTACGTAAATAGAACATCAGTAATCCGTATATACTAGTAACATATAGAATACATAGCAGTAACATGCAAGTTGTACGTGGCGACCGATACATTTTGTCGACGCTCTGCGCTACCCGTGCCCACGTGATACGTAGAGCTTCTAATCTAACTATTATATTTATTTCAGACAACAAAATTTTATTTTTAGTATCTGTTAGGCTCGCCGGACGGAACACACTCGCCGAAAAGTGGGTGCCTTGGTTGCACCTCTGCATACCCCTTCGGGGATAAATGCGTGATGATGTGTGTGTGTGTGTGTGTTATGCTCCGTATAGACTATTGACGAAAAAGCTGCGGAATAACTTCACAGAAAAAAACATTTTAACAAAATTAAACCGCCTTCAAAAAACAATAGAAACCAAAACAAAATTTGATATTACAGGTGGCTACGAATTGAGTTGGTGACTTATTGAAAAAATAGTATCTCTTTTTTTATTTTTTTTTTATAATGGCAATTATTGTACATTATGCCAATTTAAATATTATCTTCATACATTTGTTAATTTATTATCTCACCTAGCATTTTTAATGATTAACGAATACACCCGAATAAGCTTTACATTCGTGTTCGTGACTATTCGTTTGTACTCGGCAATTATCTAAATCAGGGTTTATAGCTGTCAAATTAGGACATGAGTTAAAGACAACCTTATTGGCTTTTATTTTAGGTGTTAATTAAAAAGTGAACATAATTTTAACCCAGAATACATAGCCTGAAACGTCATTACATAATGAACTTAATTTAATTATGTTTTAGCTATAAATTAATGTTAATAAAAAAAATCTTGGAGGACATGGTTCATCAGTGTCATAACATTCTTCCGTTCAGCAATTACTGCGTTTACTTATAACAACCTTCACAAACAAACGTTACTAGAAATCCCATTTATTTATTTATTTTCACACTATATGCAATAATGTATAGAAGCGGTCTTAATACCGAAGGTATTCTCTACCAGTCAATTCTTTGGATGATGCAGTAAAAAACAATATAGGTATGTGTAATAATATTAATATGATTAAATATGAAAAAAAAAACAAAATACGCGAATTATCAATAAACATAATACACGAACACAATATAAATATATAATAAAATATAAAATACTTATACCCAATTCCACAGACAGTTATTAAGACAGAAATAATTCAAACAATCTTTAACTCTATTGTCAATAATATAAAAACTATTCCACTCCATCTCTACCGTATCACAGCTCTACACAGCCCGTGCCGTGCGGCTAGCCAAAATTTAGATGTCACAAGAGTGTCCGTGTCTAATGCCCGGCCTGGTTGTTTGTTAGCGGCCCCCGTGCGGTGCAAGATTGAAGATAGCGTGCGAAATTACACGGCGAGCTGGACACCGGCCGACACGTAAATCTTCGCGGCTGGATTTGAATTTGGGAATTCGTCATGCCATAATTGCAGATTGTATCGTTAGTGTATCAGTTTTATGACATTGCTTTGTCTTGGTTAGGTTAGGTTGCTTAGTTGCTGGGTTATGGTTGGCTAATATGTTATATATTCGCCCGATTAGCGAGCATTATACAAACATTTCTAGACATATGGTAGGCTCACTGGCATACCTAATACGATAGCTTGAAAATGGTTGACTGTTAAACTGTCTGACGACCCTGCTAGTACTTATAGTCCAGACATAATGGTAAGCTTAGACTAGCAAGTCCTAGCGGCAATATATTTTGCTGGTGGTAGGATATATTTTATACTCACCCAGATACCTCCCCCGACATAAGGTGTTAAAACCCGTAGCGCCCTATGTAAGTGTGTCGCGTTTCGGGATCTGTGTATATTCAGTTCCAACAGACCGGCATAATTGTATCGACTATCGAGGGGACATTACTCGTCAATCGATATTCTGTTGGACCTCACTCCACTTAACATCAGACTCATTGGGGTCGCTTTGCTGTGCTCGTAAAAAAAGGCAAAAGAAATTTAAGCCTCGAAAATATATTGAAAAATTGAAGCTAAATTCAATACATTTACATCATCATCGCATATTAACTTTTTAAGTACGTTTTCAAAAAAAAAATGTGTACTTACTAATTATACCACATGTCCTTGTACTGCAGTATGGACCTGTAACATTCTGCCATCTGGTCCAGAGAAAATGGCTAAATAAAGATTTTTTCTTTCTTTTCTATAACGCCTTTCAACGGTATTTAGAAGTGTATCATATAATTCATACGACATTTTACTGTCGCCGGTTATATTAAGGCGACCTTTTCACTGGGCAAAATTCCAGACTAGGCTGTTTGTGAATAAAAATCTCAATATTATCACTTTATTTGTCTCGAGAATCGAACCCATCAATGGCAAAGACAGGTCAACCGCGTATGTAATACCTACAACTACTGTGTGAGGGTTAATAAAAAATAAACAATATATTATTGCAAGACTGATTCATTATTTTTAGTATGAAAAACAAGTTCAAAAATATTTTAAAATTATCAACACACACGCAAACGCATACGTATTGAATAAATAAAAAATATTATTATTACATTTAAAACATATTAATCTAGTAATTAAGCCTCCTCGCACATCCAAACTGGTATAACTAAACAGTACCCCTAGCACGAATTTACGCGTTACATTGTTCCAAAAAAGAAAAAAAAACAGTTTTCTCTTTCCTTACATTTTTGTGTCGAAATTTTTCTATGCTTTTTCAAAAATTAGAACTACCTATCTGATTAACATCAATTCCTTCTATTTGTCGGACTCTATTAACCTCTTATTATTATTTGAAAATAGTATACTATTTAATCTCTATTAGTTTTTACCTTTACACAAAGCAACAAACCAATTCAAACATTTACATCACAACATTCTTAATTACAAATTCCCGTATCACGGGCAATAAAGCCGCCTCCACACGAGGGACAAGGCGCGCAAATGACGCACAATTGAAGCACACTTGTTATTCAATATCCCTCGTATCTATCAATTTATCACACATTCAATGAAGGTTGAACTATATATCACTTCTGTACAACCTGACAGAATCCATGATTGGTTACCTTGAGTGGATTATAGGGACGGTGAGTACATGCGATTTTCAATCTTAAGGGTTAAAGTTAAGGTTGGAATTAGGTTGGGAGGTTGTGTGCAGATTGGTCCTTCGAGCCGGATAGCGAAGGTTGCATATTGACGTCATAGCTAAAAGGGAGCCGGCGGTCGAATGCAAAATGGTTGAACCATGGATTTGGCATATGTTATAGGGTGGAAACAATCGTTGGACACACAGACGGATTGTGTTCAGGATTAAATTTTATTTATTGTAATGTTTCAAAAACCTAAAGAAAGAAACCTAAACCGTTTAATAGATCATATAAAACGGAAAAGTTGATCAATTTCTACTAGGCAAAATCGGTTTGTCTTGAAAGTGTTTTCTTCAAAGCCTCACAGAAACCACAAATTGTTCCGAGGTAGGTAAGAAATAAGTTTTTCCATCTTTCAGTTTGAAAGAATCAATAAATTTCTACCAGTTTTTGGTAAACATAGCGATTCCAAGTTTCTATTTCCAATCGCTATGTTTACAAATTTTTACTTTTATCTTAGCTCTTTATTAATTAACAGGTTCAGAGGGATATAAAAAGTGAGAGTGAACTTAGATCCATGTTCGTCAGAATGACCAATGTAAACAAACTAAGATATTTCATATGATATGATTTCGATAATTTTATAATATCCTTTACTCTTAAAATGATAGTTTTAGAGTCGGTTACAAGATATCTGGATCTGTAAAATATCAATAGGTTTAGATTTTTAAACTAACTACCTCGGTGGCGTAGTTGTACTGCACGGCACGGCACTCTGAGGTCCTGGGTTCGAATCTCGGGTTAAAGTAATATTTTGGTCTTTCTGCCCAGTGTCAGCCTGGACTCTGGAATTTGTGCCCGATATGGCGATAGTCTCACCCCCTATCATGAAACGGAACGCACTCCGCGAAAAGTGGGTTCTCTAATTGCGCCTAAGCAAACCTCTTCGGGGATAATGCGATATGTGAGTTACATTTTTCATTACCAAAACTTAAATAATAATCTCACACCAATTGACGTATATTCTATATGTTGTGTATATTGTATTTGTTCAAAATCTGAACTAAAATGGCAACTAAAATGTCTCGTATCGATGCTCAATTTAATTCCGTGCATAATATTAATAATCAAGCTGTCTGACCATGTGTAGCTTAATCTATATGTCTTAGCTGATCCGGGCGGCTGTATTTCATATCGGAACTAGTGAGCATGCTACTAATTGCCAGTAGGGCTACGCTTGTGACAATTCTATTTGTCTGCCTACCCAACGTGTCGTGTTTTACAATGATGTCGTGAGATGGATTTAGGGGTGATTGGCTTTGATTCTCTGTTTGTTCATTTTGATGTAGCATTCGGTTTCAAATATTAAATGCGAGAGTTTGATATGTTAGAAGTTAAGATAAAAAAAATACGGATTGTAATATATACAGGTACTGATTATGTTTCTTTTGCTGATGGTAGTATATTTTATATCCGCCCGGATAGCGACCACCGTACACAAGGTGTTAAAACCCACCATAGTAGCCCACGTAAGTGTATGGCGTTCTGGAATCAGTCTGTGTATATCTCGTTCCAGCAGGCCGGCATAACTATATCGACTGCTGATAGGTAATCATCTCTCGTCAATGGATAATTTATTGGATTCTATCCACTTTCCATAGTAGCCCACATAAGTGTGTCGCTTTGGGAATCAGCCTGTCCGTTCCAGCAGGTCGGCATAACTATGTCGACTGCTGATAGGTAATCATCTATCGTCAGTCGACGTTCTATTGGACTTTAATCCACTTACAGATGCAGTACTATACAAACACTTCCCTACATAAACCAGAGCATAACAGAACAACTTCTTCAAGGGCCTGTTGATTACCCAAAAGAAAATACACCAAAAACTCCACTTACAAGTGCAGTGCTATAAAAAAAATGAAAATCCCCTTCCTACAAAACCAGAGCATAACAGAACAACTTCTTCAAGAGCCTTTTGATTACCCAAAAGACAATGCACCAAAAACTACTCTTACAGGTGCAGTGCTACAAAAAAAAAAATGAAATTCCCTTCCTGCATTAACCAGGGCATAACAGAAAAGGCTTCTTCAAGGCCCTGTTGATCCAAAAGACAATGCACCAAAAACTCCACTTAGCAGCAAACATCCGGCATGAACGGAGAACTGTTGATTGATTTAAGCGCGGCCGGCTGTCCAACGTGTCCGGTCTGTCCGTACCGAATCCACCGCTGTCCCATCTAATTGCACGCATAATTCATGTCTAATAATAATCTTGTCCGATTGTGTCAGGTGGTGTTTCGATTGTTTTGCCGTGACGGGTTGCTTTGGGAGGGATTATGAGGTGATTATTAATCAACATATAAAACAAAGTCCCAATCCTTCTGTCTATACATATTATAAAGCAAAATCCTCTTTTATGTCTGTCTGTATGTTATTGATTTCTCAGTCTACTGAACGGATTGAATGAAATTTGGTATCGAGATAGTTGAAACTCTGGGAAGGTTATAGGTTATTTTATATCCCAGGAAAATATGTAGCGGGACTTTTGTCCCGAAAAACTCGTTCACGCGGGCGAAGCATGAGCAGAAGCTAGTTTTTCTATGAATTTGATTATGGTGTATGGTCGATATGCATCAGGCTAGCGTGATGGATATTCTTAACTCTCTTTAGTTGATGCTTGTTCTTAGCAGTGGGATAGATGGGCTGGTGTTATTGGATATCAGACGTCTTTATGGTTTAGTGGTGGCATTCAATCGGGAAGGCATATGTATGAATCCCAGGTCGAACAGTTTAGGTTTTTAGTTCATTTGTTCTAATTAAATCTTCGTGATGAAGAGCATTTTTGACCCTAAAAAGTGATAAAAATTTGTTATATCATGCTTGAAAGTTTGTTGAGCTGACCCCACTGTGACGTGCCTAACTTCAATCACTTTTATAAGATCCAATTCTATGGAAAAGGAACCAAGTAATGACTTCATCCGAAACAGTTCCCATTATATTAATCATCGAGGAATATGTACTACGTACTAGATTTGGCGTTCCGAACATTCACTGTGTTCAACTGAATTGAACTGCAATCCGTACAACTGCTTTAATATAGGGTCAATATTGATAGCTTGTGGTTGTATACGGAGCGGCGCTCATAATATAAAAAGTCGAGTCTAAGTAAACCTGGACGTGAACAAAAAATATTAGACAAATAAATAAAAACATTTATTGTTCAAGTGAATAAATAGGTTATAAGAGTGACGTTTTGGCTGCCATTTTATTTCAGATTTTGAACAAATATTTTATATGGATGTTCGTGTCTATAGAACATACGTCAATAATATTAAACCAAAGACAAAGCCTTCAATATCTGTAAATTTCAATTATCTTGAATCCTAACAAGGCATTAACCACAGAAACACATTAGCAGCATGCCGCCAAACATAATTGTTTATCAAACAGCACAATGGAGATTCAATGTTAATGTCTTATTGATTATGCTAGGATGTAACAAATGATTAACTGTCTTAGGTGTTTTGATTTCGAATGAAGATTTCGGAGAGTCGAGGGAGTTCAAATTGCCTTTAGGAAATTTAATTAAAGAAGTAATAAAGATCAGAATGGATACTAGAATAAATGAAGAAGATTAAATTAGTACAGAGTTTGATTTTTTTTTATTCAATAATGAGATGAGCTTTTCGTTCACGTAATAAGCGAAACGATCGCCCATAAACAGTAGAAACACCATCCAAAACCTTGAATTACAAAGTATTGTTTGGTATTCCACTGCGCTCGCCATCCTGAGACATGAGATGTTGCCTTGCTATGTCCAATAGTTACACTAGCTACAATGTCCTTTAAACCGAAACACAACAGTGACTACTCACTGCTGCTTGACGGCAGAAATAGACATTGCGGTAGTACCCAGGCAGACTCACATATGAGAGACCTCCCACCAGTAAATGTTTTGATTGAATTAAAACTGAGCGAGTTTGTAATCATGCAAGTAGAAATTCACGGTCACTATGCCATTAATTTTTCAGAATTCGAAGATTTAATCTAACATCCTCTTTAACGCCTGTCATGCTGGAGGATCCAATTCCAGGAGATTCACGATATGTTTTATAAATTAAAAATTCATAATCTTTGATTACAGCATAAAACAGAAATCACATGAATGGGCGATAATTATTAGAATAACGCATGCATTGCCTTGTAGAAAAACAATTTGAATATGAAATTAATTTAATGAATAATGCAATTTTACTGCATTCCAAAAACTGAATGGACGAAATTCAAAATATTAAACGCAAACATTGGGGTCCTTCCCAGAACCCTATGTACACAAGTTCAGGGCATCGGAATTTCGTGAGAGGCGACTTAGCACCCTTTAACTAGCGGAGTGTTTATCTATTGAATGGTAAGTCATTTTTGATTTTTTTTTAGACATGCTTGGTAAATTTACCGCACTGCATCTGATAGTAAGTGAAGTGGCATCCAATAGAATGTCGACTGACGAGAGATGATTACCCCTCGACAGTCGACACAATCATGCCGGCCTCTTGGAGCCGGATATACACAGGCTAATCCCAGAACTCGACACAATTACATGGACCACTATAGGATTTTAATTTTTATACCTTGTGTTAAAAAGAAATACATAATCATTATTAACCGCGTAAAAATTCAGAAAATAGTTTTATATCACTAACACACGCGTAAACATAAATTAAAGAAATGAATTGTTATATAATATTATATCTATGAAGACCCCATCCTTAACCCATAATAATTAGCCAACACAAAGCATAATAAGGGCAGGTTGGCACAATTGTCGCGTCTAATATTGAAATTGTGATTTATTACGCTATAAATCTGTTGCTTGTCCGTTTGTACGAGGGACAAACGCCGCGTAATCGCATGACGGATATCTTTGCGTCTAGTCACTAACATGGATCTGTTTAATTAGGATGTAGGATGTACCAAATGCGGGGATGAAGTACATTGATTCATACGAATTCTGACGCACGAGATATCACGAAATTTAATAATTTTTTATTGATTATTTTTCGAAAAGGTCAGTGAATGAAAAAGAAAAAAAAATATAAAATTTTTCAGTGTTTAGTAAAATTTCAGTTGGGAGTGAAAATAACAGTACTTTGTGCACAAAGCTGTCTAAAGTTTATGAAAGTTAAGCGACTTCTAAGTGTAGTGTTAAGTGTGCAATTATAATAATGGTATTGTAAAAGAGAATGACAGATTCGATTTACAGTTGATACACACTTGCATTTAAACTTTAATGAGAATTATATTACAGGAAGTATTTATAGAAAGATAATTATATATTTGGAACTTTTCATTTGTATTTTACAGTAGTCTTGAAAAAGTCGAGTAGCTGATGGATGCGGGCTGCTTCAAGCTGGGATCCTTGTGCTACTTGGGAAGGACATCTTATTACTTTATTGCTGCTGAAGGTAGACTAGCTCTTTTGCCATTAGGGAAGGAATTTTATTTACTTTATTGCTGCCGAAGACAGACGAGCTGACGGTCCACTTGGTAAGTGCTGTGCACGTTGACAATGCCAGAGGCCATGATGCTGCAAACCATGAAATCCTTTTTTCCTTTTTTCGGCCATAGGCTGATTGATTGAGTACGTGCCTACTTCTATAGATATGGCATTGAACTTATGTATACTTCACTGAAGTTAATGTATAGAAGTGTTTTAAATTTGTTCAGTTATTTTTATAGTTGACTGTGCATGTAATTATTTTCAAAATATATAAATTATGAAAACAAACACACTCACGCATTTATCCCCGAAGGGGGTGTGCAGAGAACGCAACTAAGGCCCCCACTTTTCACCAAGTGTGTTCCGTCCCATGATGTGATGTTAGCCTATCACCATATCGGGCACAAATTCCAGACTCCGGGCTGATACTGAGCCGAAGAACCCAAATATTACTTTGCCCCATCCGGGATTCGAATCCAGGACCTCAGGGCGCTGCTGTACCGCACATGCAATACAATTACGCCACCGATGCAGTCATGCAGTAAAATATCACAGTTAATATAATTTTAGTTCTAGAATCTAATCACTTGAAGATTTACAATTTTTTATCGTCAGAGATAAAAAAGAAGTCTCTACCTAATGGACTTAGTATAACTTGCTTTTTTGTTTAAATATAATTTTCACCATAATTATTAGAAACAATCCAAATCATATCAAATTGGTTTAGCCAATTTTCCTTTCGAACAGCTTGCACCGACACATTGAGTGAGACAATCGAGGCCCAAAGTTATTGCTGCGGCGACCGCAGACTGACCTAGGCTACCTAAAACGCATATAGGCAGCCTAGAGCCGCCATACTGTCACCCTTCGTGACATCTCGCCCCACTATCTGAAACTTTCTGCATATTTTATAGATATATGTTGGACTAGTGTGAAGGTGGACTCTGTTTCTAATATATTATATTAGCCGTGTTATGTACTGTCCCACTGCTGGGCGCGGGTCTTAATCCACCACGTTGGATGCGGTGCTAGTGCGGATGAGTAGACTTGACACACCCTCGAAATTCCTATAGAGAATTTCTCAGGTATGCAGGTTTCCTCACGATGTTTTCCTTCATCGTTAATGCAAGTGGTAATTGACAAAGAATAAACACACAATTTTAGAAAAGTCAGAGATGTGTGTACTTGGGATTTGAACTTGCGGAGATTCGTTTCGGCGGTCTATTCTACACTCAACTACTATAATAATTAACAAAACATCAACATTAAAAAACATTGATTCGTTTATAGCAATGTTATTGTTTACTTAAAAAATCTTTTAACGTATTAGATTCAATTGAGTTTTGATTTAAACATCAAGAAGTGTTATAGTTACATGAGATTTTAATGCACATATTTTCACCGTTGCTGGTAGCTGTTGAGAGAAGCCAACACCTATATATAGCTCTTATAAAAAAAGTAAATAATGTTCTTCGATGAAAATTAAAATTTAGAACAAAAGTCCACTTCCACTCATCCATGTCGTAGGCGAAAACCGCACTGTTTGTATCACGGCCACGCGTGCCCTGACCAATCGCCGTGCAACGATATTCGCCCGTTTGAATTCCGAATCAACCGGCAACGTTTCGCCTCATTCGCATTCGACATGGCCTTACAGCGAACGCGTAAGGTCGTATTCGCATTCGCGCCCCGACACGAACACTGGTGCTATTGCGTTTGATTTATGCATACATTCGATGAATTATTCGTGGCCGTACGTCTTCGCGTCGCACTTAGCGATAACTTAGTTTCATTGTTGCCGTTTTGTTGTGTGTTTGTGTGTTTGGTTTAATTATTATGGGTATTAAGGTTGTTGATTTCTCGACTCGCTGGGTCTATTGATTTATCGCCTTTGACTTCTTTAATTATATTAATTTTCAAACCTTAGTCACTTCAATCTTATCTTAGTTGTTTGTTCGAACAAACTAAAACAAAAAACGAAGTTTTTTTTCTATAATATCTTTACTAAAAACAAGACTAATGACACGTGAGAGTACGTATTTATCCATTTTTCCTCACCAAAACATTTTATTTTCCTTCAATTAAGGCAATACTTTCACGTGTTACTTTAATTAGACAAATATAATTCCAAACCTCGATAAAAATTTCCCCGAGCACACCCAAACCTCAAACATGTATGCGAGAGGGGCTCAGCCGTCAGCGTTGTCTCGCTCTGGATTTATGGGTTGATTATTTTAGAAAATGAACATATCTTTGTCACTCGTCTAAGGCGTGAGTTTCGTAGATAACGGGCGTGCCTCGACGCGTATTATTTATGTCGGTTCTACATTACAGATAGTCGGTTTCGCATCAATCAATGATATTGTTTTGAATTTGCAGACTGTCTTGGTGTATTGCGTTTGGTGAGGTGTTTGGTTCGATTCCTGGGTTAGGTGAAGTTATATTGGATCGTTCCTTGTTACATAGGATAATAGCTGACGAAATATTTAAATGTTAGCTCTCGGCCTTATTAAATATATCCATGGTGCTATATAACAGGCATGGCTGTGAAAACTAGCTGTTTCTTCAAATCAATTCCGAATTCAATTCAATAGATGCCAGCAGTAAAAACAAAGCCAAATGCTTTCTTGAATATTATAAAAGTGAGTTACATTGATTCCATAATGGATTAGTATTAAATCGAAAATCAATAGACAAATTTTAGTTCTTCAAACTGAAAACCTGACCAGTTTCAGTTGCACAATAACTATACCGATAGGGATCTCTGCGTAGATCGGACCACAAACAGCTAAAATTTAAAAAGTTGTATATTTGTAAAATTTTGGTACATATTGTAACTCTGACTGCGGATGAACAACACCTCAGTCCCCCCCGTGACCATGAAGGCTGCAAAGTCTTCGAAACGTCGGGAGAAAAGTAAAATATTAAAACCGCGATAAAATCCGAAAAATAGTTTCATTTTAATGTCTAACATTCGCGTAAACATAAGAAATCATTATGTATACCGATAGGGCGTTAAACATTTTATACTTAGTGTCTTCTAAATATTGAACCATATTCTCTTCCTATCCTTTCATATGACACTCAAAATTAACGCCAAAGTCATAAACACCTGTAACACAACACGTTTACGTTCAGTTAACAAGCTACGTAACCGAGCGGTTAAATTTAACCCGATACGCGTTAAAAGTAGTTGATACTATTATATGTTAAAGTTACTTAAGTAGATAATTTCTTGTCAAATGTTTAATGTCAGATACCTAGCAGAAGGGCATGCTATAAATTCGTGTGCGAGATTTTATATTATTTATTTACTAGGTACTAGCTGACCCGACGTATAAATTAATTATATTAACGACTGTCAATAGCTGACAGTTATTTCAAACCACTGACAGTTATATAAAATTAATATTGTCGTTAAGTTTTCTTAAATTTTCTAATTTTCCGCGCAATTTTTTGATTTTTTTCTTTCATAAGAACCTTCTCCTGACAATAACAAAAACCAGCCACACAGTCCAGTCGTTCATGCGTGATGGATATAAGATCATGCTACTCAAAAAACGAAGTAAATCGGAAATTAACTTAAGCGGTAGCATCGTATGAAATCATTATATATTTTAACTGGGGTAACTCGATTTCGGGGATAGGAAATGATCAGCAGTAATTAGACAGAATGTTTCTGACAGAGAATATAAATCCTATAAGTACGACAATTTTCAAAATCGGATTAAAAATCTGCCTCGGTGGCGTTGTCGTATTGCGAACGTGTACGACAACGCTCTGAGGTCCCGGGTTCGAGTCTCAAGTCGGTCAGGACGGAATACACATTGTCAAAAGTGAGTGCCCTAGTTATACTTCTGCCTACCCCTTCGGCGATAAAAGATGATTGTTTTAGTCATGAAGTCTTGAAGATTAACTTCTTCATCCGTTATATACTACAACTGCTAATATTGGTATGAATTATTTAATTATTAGTTTATGCCGCAGTGCTTTGTAAGAGTTTAAGTCTCAAAGTTTACCCAGTAATCATTGGGCCGAATCTACTGGTGGTAGGTCTCTCATATGTGAGAGTCCGCCTGGGTAGGTACCACCGCATGTCTATTTCTGCCGCCAAGCAGCAGTGTGTAGTCACTGTTGTGATCCACTGTAACTACTGGACATAATAAGACTAATATCTCATGTCTCAGGATGGCGAGCGCAGTGGAATACCGAACAATACTTTGTAATTAAATGTGTTGGATATTGTTTCTACTGTTTATGGGCGGTTGTATCGCTTACCCCCAGCAAATGGCAAGCTCGTCTCTTCATTCAAATATCCCAACATTGGACAAAATATTTCACACACACAAAATCACGCATTTATCCCCGAAGGGGTGTGCAGAGGCGCAACCAGGGCACCCACTTTTCGCCAAGTGTGTTCCGCCATATGATGTGATAGGGGGCGAGCCTATCGTCAATTTGGGCACAAACTCCAGACTCCGGACCGATACTCTGAGCAGAAACACCCAAATATCACTTTGCCCGGAATTCAAACCCAGGACCTTAGAGTGTTCACTTCACAATATTAATAATTATAGTTATGAACCTAATCCAACCTTAATTACTAATCAGCCGCACATTAATCCGTCGCACGGCTTTCTTCATCAGAAAGCCGATACGCGTCTAAGCCCGCACCCCCCAAACTGTACCCTTATCGCTCCAGCCACTTACACTAGTTTTAATTAGAGCTCGCATTTTGTGCCAGTCGAAAATTAATCAAATTATGTATGTTGGCTTCAGGCGTCAGAGTTTGGATGGCGACACACCGCAATGACAATTAGAAGTTTAACTATCATTTTAATGGTTTTTTGGTATTGGGAAGTGGGGCTGATTTCGATTTAGGTTACAAACTAATATTGGTGGGAGATTGATTAAGAATAGTAAAAATATTATTTATTTATTTGCACTTTGTATACAATAAAATTTGTAGGTGGAGTTAAGGCCATAGGCATTCTCTCCCAGTCAATCTTAGGGTGGAGCAGAGATGAACAAGGCAGGTGCATCAAAAATATTAATAATGTGTCGATCTTCAGGGAAGGTGTTACCTGTGTACATTTGTTTGTTTTAATTTGTTACTGTCTTCTTTGCCGTTATAGGATGTGACTTAGAAAGTATCTGGGTAGATTTTCTAAGCTATATGATGGTTATATAATCTGATTAGGCGAAAAAAATATAAACATTATTCATCTTAGGACATTATTAAGTTCCAAATAAATACATAATAATAATATATTTATAAAATATAAACAACATATAGGAACTAATCTTCTGTTTTACACAATGTCATATTTATTTATTTTAATCAGTGTGTAAATAATATTTACACATAATACGTACTTTATATGTTTGTCAATTACTCAAGTAAACCTTTCTGAACAAAGTAATAAATAGTAATTTTGTACAACTATTGGCAATATATTGAATAACGCGGTCCACCAGGCCATAGCTAAAAGCGTTATTTCTATAAAATATGATGTAAATGGCGTGTATCTTCACGACTACTTGATTGGGGGGTGTCTAAGACAAGTGCTTAACAATTGTACTTTATTATTGTTTAGATTTGCCTTACATTCATCTCATTACAAATATAAATAAAAGATTATTTAATAATCACATGATTATGACTACCTCAGTGGCGTAGTTGTATTACGGACTGCATGCAGTGTTGAGGTCTCGGGTTCGATGCCCGGCTCTGGCAATGATATTGGATTTTTCTACTCAGTATCAGCCTGAAGCCTGGAATTTCTGTCTGATATGGCGATAAGCCAATCACATCATGGGACGGAATACACACGGTGTAAAATGGGTGCACCAGTTGCATCTCTGCCTACCCCATCGTGGAAGAAAAGGCGTGAGTATAAATTATTAAGTGATGTAACTGTCGTATGCTTTCCGATATTTATAAAAAAGAGGAAGAAAACATTTATTCGTAGTGTTCCAGGGACTCACAAATTTATAAATGTCTTTTATGCAATTTTCTATTTATAAAACAAAGAAAGAGATTATTTTTTATTCGTACAATTCAAGGGAGCCATAGTACAAAACTATACAGATCAGGGTTCAGACAACATGCATCTCATGATGCTGCTGAAAAGGTACCAGCTCAGTACAATTGTTACACAAGGTGACTATGACGAAAAAAAGGTACTTGTAAAGAATATTTCAACAAAATTTCCAATCTTGAAGTGTGATTTCTAACTGGGCCCATAACCTATAATGGCACTAGTGAATGCACGTGAAATGTCGCTAACAGACTCGTTTATTTCAAACATATGCATAGACGATCATAGATTTAGTTTCATTCATCTTTATAACAATTTCCTATGCTGACTTCTCAACTTCTAACAAGACCAATACAGTTGCAAAGGTCAGTATTCCGTTAGCAGGTACTACTAAAGTCCAAAATTAATCAAGGAGAATAGAAAGATGTATGAAATCATCACCATCATCAGCCTGGAGCCTGGAATTGCGCTCGAAAAATACCAACAGGCTGTCTATTTAACATAGGTGAAATGTCACCCACCTCTCAAAAGAGGCTTGATGCTATGTTTTGTCTCTGCCTACCCCTGAATACCGAGGCTCGATACTATATACATCAAGTGCAGCTTAATAACAACTTAGCACCCACTACATCCCCACCCTCCCCTGTCAAACGCATGACAAGCGCAGATTCGTCTTTGTACTTGTCAAAAATATAGCAAACAAAAGATACGGGCACACGAATAAATGAAGTGAGCTGATATATCTCACTTTGTGGTAGGGATGGAGGGTTGGTTATCGATAAATTGTTGTTTGCATCCCTCTAGTAACGAATAGAAAATCTATGTGTCGACTGTCGAGTGGTAATCATCTCTAGTCAGTCGGCATTCTATTGGACTCCACTCCATATTATCAGGTGCAGTCATGTTCTTCGTTGTGCCCGTAAAAAAAAAAAATGTAACAGTTCTTATAGACGGATTTGGTCACCTAAAGATAAAAAACACAACTGCTCATAAAGGATATTAGGTCATGTTTCGTTTTAAAAATGCGTCAGCCTGAGTTTCACGCTCTTAAATTTGAAAGATTAAGTTTTAGGTCTAATTATGCTCAATAATAAAATTATTTGTTATGTCCTTTAAAATACAACATAACAATTGCACACCATTGCTTCGCAGTAGAAGTAGATGCACTAATTCCCACTTAGATAGACTATCATCTACAATTCTTACCCTGATATAAATGCTGTTAATATGTCACTCTGATATAATAAAATCATCTCACAAAAGTCTATTACCCTTAAATTTGTTGACAATCCGTCAACGGCGAAGCGTCTATACAATCCGATTCCTACCGACTTCCCTTTTAGGTTTATTTACGTTTGTCTTACTTTTTGTTTTCTGTTAAATTGGTCGTGATGTGTTAACTAAGACATGTTTTTTTGCATCGGGTTACCTTTTGAAAAATGTCACTCTTCGCCCCTGCAACCCGTGCCCACCAGTGGGATATACTAATATTTAAAAGCCATCGACACTACCCCCTCCCTAGCTCGCAATATGTGTAGGCAGACGATATAAGTGACGTATCACACACTGACACCCGGCCGTTCGCTGGAAGTATGCAAAGAAGTTGCTTGTACCGCGACCGAGAATTTTGATACTTGTCCCCGCGGGCGGCGCGGCTTTTGACAGCTCATTAGATGTAGATTAAAAGTTTATGTAATATGTAAGTCTTGTTATCGGTCTAGGAACGCGATGTAGCTGATTTGTAGCCATGGGCTAATTGAAGAATTAACTGAATTATGTAGCCAAATTGTAGCTATGATAGTGATAACGGTTCTAAAAATTAAAGTCCTTTAATGTAGCTCCTTCATTTTTAATACAAAATATAATTGAGAAGTGATCAACTCTCTAAAGTTTTAAATACTACTGTGCAAGTTAATTATTTGTATTTTTTAATTACTGTAGGTAATGAGTTTCCATTACAATATTGCCACGCACTACTTACTTAAACAGTTTTAGTCTCACAAGATGCCATATTGAGTGAAACTAGATTGATATCTAGTACTATTGAAGTAAAGCCTACGAAATAAGGAAATATGTCAATTGACCCATTACATCACGAAGCCGAACTAGTCGCTCTCATTCACTCAAATAAACACAAGTATCAAGACTCCCAGACCGCAGTACATATCGACAGTAGCTCCAACAATAATAGTTCCGTATTCCATTTGAATATTAGAACATCCATCCAGAGAAGATTTCGCTCGAGCGCGGGGTGGCTCGGGTGGCTCACCCACACAACAAATGGAAGAAAAATGTATGTGTGCATAGTTTGGATGTTGCGTTGGTTGTTAAAATGGTTTTAAGACAGAATTATTGCTTGATAATGCAAAAAGTTAATGGCATTGAGAATCGGTATGCCTGGACAAAGGTCTAGGTTCAAAACCCAAAGCACACCTCTGACTTTTTAAAATTATGTGTTTTATTATTCGTGGTAACAATGAACCTGCCTAAGAATTCTACATTAGATTATAATTTCATGGACAGCCAGCGTGGTGGACTAAGGTCTAAACCCTCTCAGAAATAGAGAAAGCTCGTGCTCAGCAGTGGGACAGTATAATACAAGGCTAAGTAACACTAGGTTTAAATGCTGATAATTAAATAAATAGTTAGGTAGGAAGTAACAATCTGAGTATTTTCCGCTTCTAATAAAACCAGCTTTAATTAGGCAAAACCAGAAAAATTACTTCCTCGCCACGTGACAAGCTGGTAACGATTAAAGGCAGCTGTACAATGTGGTCAAATTGATGTCTTTCAAAGCATGTGATATTAACTCTTTTAGCATCCAATCTTGAGTGCATTGTGTTAGAAAATCCGTACGAATTTGCTCGGGATTCGAACTAACGACGTTTCAGTTACCAACTCTATGCTGCTAGATAATATTAAAAAATGATAACATACTGTAATATCTCATATGAAGTAATATGTTATACCATGAGAGTGAAATTTCTAGTGTTTATGAAATGTACTCTAACTGTTGATAAAAGCCCCGTTGAAAACATTCCACACAAAGAAATCGAAAATATAAACAAAACGATTTCTATTTTTGATATCATTGGTACAATAATCAGTACATAGATAAAGTAATACAAATTAAAACGTCTATAGACATTTACAATTCTAATAGATTTGTACAGCCCGAAACGAGTAATCAGTAAATCCCGCCTCAATCAGTTTCAAGTTTAGAAGTAATACGATATTTACACACACATCCAGGGAATTAACAAAGAGATGAGGAGGTGGGGGCGACAGCGGGTGGCGTGGAGATATCCTTTATTATTGACTTGAAGGCAACGTATGATAAAATGTGAGATTTCATTATTTTTATGAGTAATATTCCGTTAGTTTGTGGAATTTTTGATGTTTTATTTTGTTGTTGCGACGACTGCGTACTTTTTCTCGTTCTATAGTTTACCATGTACCTTACCCCGATAAGTAGCTTGTCCGTTAATCCATGATATTAACTACGTACCTACCTTATCCGAATAATAATTTACTTGTCTGTTAATTCATAATACAATCTATCTCCACACAAAATTTCATCCATACCCATTCAATATTTTCTATCTTTACTTCGAAAAACCCATATATGTTCACGAACTTTTAGATTTATATGGAAATTATTATATGTAATTTTAAATGAAAAACTTATGGAGAAGTTCCTCTACACTACAAGCTTCAGTTTAATAACACTGTAATTAGCTCTATGTAATTAATTTTTGGTTGGTGTTCGTTTTTTCTTCTTCTTTATGCTGCAAGCAGTCGAGCATGTTACACGTGTGATGGTAAGTGACAGCATGCCAATACATTAAGCTCGTCATTCATATAGTCGTTGTCAGTCATATACAGGGTCATTTTGACATTGCGTTACTAAATGAAACCACATATTCATCTTCACCTTTGCTGAAATTGTTACAAAAATCATCCACTAATAACTCATATTTTCACGAAAACTCCTGGTTTTAGTTTTTTTACTTTTTGGTCATTTTGTAGTTTAATGCAAATATCGCGTGGGCGTAGGTGTATTTCTAACTGAAAGTATGATGTTGCCACTGCAATTAATTCTCTTAGAGTGGCTTTAGGACGCGTAAAATTAAAATTAATTTTTATTCATATTTATGTTGTTCGAAACTTACACTTTTTTATTTTACATCTACGGCTCAAGTAACTTATTGTTACGTGATATTTCCAAGTAAGTAAGTATGTGGTTTCATTTAGTAACGCGATGTCAAAATTACCCTGTATACACAAAGACTCTTATACAAGAATCCTGTTGCATGGAAGCGTTGTTGGATTGCATTGTAAGCTAGCCTTCCATCGCATCTATTATAGAGTCATAAAGGTACCTACCATCACCATAGTACAAGACATTCAATATTTTTCCCATGCACCAAAACACAAAAAACAAACAAAACATTCTGTATCGGAATCCTGCTGACTTCTCCCTTGAGTTATGATCGGTATGAATACAAATGTCTTCAAATATCGCAATACCAGCCCATTCGACTGATATATACCAGAACTGGATCGTAGGGGAAGGGAATAGTTTGCATGCTTGTTTATTAACCTCTTTAGGGGATGAATTTGACTTATACTTTATATTGCAGTTATTAAGAGTATTGTTTTATCATCCCCTAAGGGGTAGGTAGAGTTGCAATCAGGGCACCCGCATTTTGTCTAAGTCTTCGCCCCCGTGGAAGGGGTTTGTCGGGATAATTGCCCTGATATATATTTTCCTGAGATAGAAAGTAGCCTATATTCTTCCCAGGGCCTGAAACTATCTCCAACCTAAATTTCATCGAAATCCATTGGGTAATTTTATCACGTTCAGACAGACTTTCTTTTAAAATATATTTTTTAGAGCTTATATCGTATTTAATGACTTAGGTAAACATACATATAGGTTTCATACCTGAAGGAAATATTTTTTTAAGACTACGATAACCATGATTCCTGTTAAAATTGTGTTAGAAACTGACATCATTAATCTAGATAGATCTTTTACAGTCTATTGTTGGCTAAACTTTGTTATTCATAAAGGCGAGGTCAAGACGATTTTCTAAAATCGTTAACGCTAACGTTATGTATAAGAATGATATATCCTTGCGATAAAGTTATCGATGGGATATGTCCTTTTTTGTTTACTATTATTATTAACGGTTATAGAAAGGACTAGTTTTTTTATCTTCTATTGACATATTTCATTGCTGGAAAGCATGTCGCCTTTAGTCATGCATGTTCAGCTATGATATTCCATTAGAATTTGATGGTAGCTGTAACTCCAAACACTTCTTGTCTAGCAACACTCATGTGCTTCTTAGAAAATTACCATCTTACTTACTCAAAAATTAATAAAAATTAAACTAATCAACTTAACAAACTGGCAGAGCTGGGTGTTGATAAATGTTAGTGTGACATCTTCACCATTAATAAACTACGATGATTCCATAATCTCAGACTAGAGAAATATACATACTTAATTGAATTAGCTATCTTTAAGCATCAAACTCGAAAAAAAATGGAATCTTTGAACTTCTTAAGCCATTGATTCAAAGTATTTACACAGCAAGGAAACTCATTACACTATACCTATTGGATATTCTGATATTTAATGCATCACTACCAGAAACACGTCTAAGAACATAAACAAAGCATATACAAAATTGATTTTTTTTCAAACACTCCGCACCGCCCCTGGCTGCCTTCACACTTCTTTGTGGCGCAAAGGCTTTGTGCTGATGGCTGGTATCAAACGTCGGACAGTGGCGTGAGTCGTGACAAATGGAACTGTGGCACAGCATCGGGCACATCGCAATATCCGCATCCGGATGAGCTGAGACGCGTAGAGTTACGTGGTGGGTAGAAGTGGCCTGAAGGCCGAGAAAAGTAGAAAAAGAAATTATATATTAGCCGAAAGCTCCGAAAATACTTGGTCTCCATTATGTTCTACAGTAATCTCTTGTTACCTGACGAATGAAAAACTTCGTGAAAATGTTTGGATATTTATTAAATGTAAACGCAGAGATAACTGAACGGATTTGGTTGAAATTTGGGACACGGGTGGACCATTTCATCGATACACATAGGTTGCTTTTTATCCCGATAATATGCTACTGGACTACCTACTTTGCCTGCCGGGAAATAATTAAAATTTTGTTTCTAATTTTTTAAAAAGATATGAACTGTGATTTAGAAAGTTTTGTAGCGGGAAAGACTTTTCACGCGGGAATACCGGGAACAACAGCTAGTAATAGATAATGTAATTATTAGAAAAGGGATGTGTGGATTATGATTAATATTTTGAGGACTATAGCTATTCTTACCTTCACGTAGTCTATCCTGTTGACTTATTGATAAAGTACTGGCGATATGTCAACGAAAAAAGTTAAGTAAAATGATTATAACAAGATTTCATCACTGCATTAGCGGTAAGCGACTTGGTGGATCTCACATAGCCTCTATTAATTCCCACCAAGTTTTCCTTTCCCGTAACTAAGCATTATATTTTACTGCCATGTCTATACCATTACTATATCGCCACCGTCTCGCCGACGTCGGGTGCTCTCGCATCGAAAAATGTATTTTATAACTCAACAATTTTACATCGACATCACATTTCAACACTTTATGAACACCCTATATTACTTTTTTATGACGTTTGTCATATTTCCTCCTTCATTCTTCGGTGGGGGGGTTTTAAATTCGTCGATTTATATTATAATCGATGCTCGGATACGATTATTGTGAGGGGTGGGAATGTTCTCATGTTTCATGAGCTATTAGGATGCTAAATTGAAAAGTGCCAGTCTGGAATTTTAAGTGTACGTATATATTAATAATATCAGCCCTGTATTATATACTGTCGTATTGCTGGGCATGGGACTCCTCTACTACTGAGAGGGATTAGGCCTGAGTCCACCACGCTGGCCTAGTGCGGGTTGGTAAACTTCACACACCGTCAAAATTCTTATAGAGAACTTCTCAGGTATGCAGGTTTCCTCACGATGTTTTCCTTCACCGTTAGAGCAAGCGATAATTCACAAAGAATACACACATAATTTTAGAAAAGTCAGAGGTGTGTGTCCTTGGGATTTAAACCTGTGGACATTCGTCTCGGTAGTCCGTTCCACAACCAACTAGGCTAATGCCGTTCAAGTGTACGTATACATTGCGACATATTGTCTAGACTGGATACGAAGTAATTCTTGCATATTAAAAATAAAGTCCATTGTCACGTCTGTCTGAACGTTTAATACAAAACAGAACGGAGTTCAATGTTTGGTATGGAGATAGTTTATAATCTGAGAAGGTTAGGCTTTTATCCCGAGAAAATATATAGTGAGATTTTTATATGGCAAAACTCTTTCACACAGGCGGAGACGCAAGCAAAAATTAGTTAATATATAAAATTAATAGTTTTCTAAAATATACATAAGTAAATTTATATTTATTCTAACTGGTGGTAGGTCTCTCATATGTGAAAGTTCGTCTGGGTAGGTACAACCGCAATATCTATTTCTGCCGCCAAGCAGCAGTGTGTAGTCACTGTTGTGTTTCGGTTTGAAGGGCATCGTAGCCAGTGTAACAACTGGAAATAATAAGACTTAACATCTCATGTCTCAGGATCGCGAGCGCATAGTGGAATACCAAACAATTATACTTTGTAATTCAAGGTATCGGATGGTGTTTTTACTGTTTATGGGCGGTTGTATCGCTTACCATCAGACGAATGCCGAGCTCGTTTCGTTATACAAAGCAATAAAAAAATATAGATTTCAATGAATATTTTATCAGTAACAGCATTGTTAAAACTGTGGTCTCTTTAAACTCTGTTATATGTAATCGCATCGATCTTTAAATATTATTTTAGTATACTTACTTAGTAGTCTTATAAATGACATGTCGGCAATTTTGCCGATAGTTCTAGCTTTCATATATTATTATCCCGAAATTATTACCTTTAAAACTAGCGCATACAATATTAAAGGTAGTATTCAATTAGTAAATTAAGATCTTTCAATCGATATAAAAATTAGTCATTTTTTTAATACCCCTCGTCAGTCGACACAATTATGCCGGTCTGTTGGAACCGGATATACACAGGCTCATCTCGGAACGCGACACTTACGTGGGCCACTATGGCAGGTCAGCACCTCGAGTACGGTGGTAGCTGTCCGGGCGGATATAAAATATATCCTATCAGCAAAAAACCTTTTACATACATACATAACATCACGAATTTATCCCGGAAGGGGTATGCAGAGGCGCAACTAGGGCACACACTTTTCGCCAAGTATGTTCCATCCCATGATGTGATAGGGGGCGAGCCTATCGCCATATCGGGCACAAATTCCAGACTCCGGGCTGATACTGAGCAGAAAAACCCAAATATCACTTTGCCCGACCCGGGATTCGAACCCAGGACCTCAGAGCGCTATTGTACCGGACATGCAATACAACTACGCCACCGAGGCAGTCATTTCTTTATGGTTAAAGTATTTCTGAGGTAAGGATTATGTATTAATTAAAAAACCTTTTAATTAAAACATAATCCATTTTCCTTAGAACTTTGATTCATCTAAATCCATAACTAATAGTAGCGATAATTGCATACTGCAAATGTACATACTACCAAACGTTTCTCCGCCAACTGTGCTTCCAAAATCCACGTAAACAAAGTCATTAAGTATCTCGAAAATAACATTTAAGAAATATAAAATGTACATTTTATTATCAGCGCATTAAAATCTAGACACGTACGACAAACGGACAGAAAAACAACTGTATACCATAAAAAAATCACAAAGCAATTTGGTTACAATTGTAATGACTACATGCTTTTATATGAACTAGAAACAATAAAATCGAGGATAATGCTGTGGTTAGTTTATGAGCGGCAGCGGGAGCGGGAGCGGGAGCGGTAGCGGGAGTTGTTTTTTTTAATACATTGTATTTATTGTTAAAAATTATTGCTGGATTTAACGGAGAAGGAATACATTGTGAGGAAACCTGTGTACTGAGAAGTTCACCATAATAATTTCGAAAGTATGTGAAGTCTGCCAATCCGCGCTAGGGCAGTGTGGTGGACTAAGACCTAAAACCCTCTCCATAGTAGAGCAGTATATAATACAGGGCTGGTACGTACATACGGATATATAATAGATAGTTATGAACCACGTTCTTTGATTGAGAACCAAAATTTTTGTTTACTACTTTAATAATTCATAAATTCCGAAAAAGGAAAAAATATGACTACCACATTTTAGTCAAACTTTCGCCTAACAGCTTTCTATCGAAATAAAGTAATAAGTAAAGTATAAGCTAATCCACCGATATTATAGTTTACAATGGTTAGATTTTTTACAATTAGTTCAGCATTATCAAATATACACATTACCAACCTTTTGTTCTATGGAAGACAATAATTTGACATTTATAAATCCACCCTAACATACAATCCACCAAAAACACACCCGAGCATGCGCAATACTCAAATAAAAATTACATAAAACGTAAAAATATTTCCTCATATAAATCCATAATTCATATAAAAACTGGACTCTTTATTGCGTCCCGTAACCAAAACTGGCCGGTCTTATCTTGAGACAATGGCGGTTTCATTTATATAGAAATGAAGTAATAAAACGATATCGTTGGTCTGACCGATGAGTGACAACGACTACCCACCGACCGTATATTTGGGGATCAACGTACCGAACGCACTACTGTATTTTTATTAGCTGTGCCCGCGGCTTTGTTCGTGTGGAAATCAGTGTGTCACTAATTTTCCCGCATAAATCGCGACCCATGAGATTTTTTACTACCACGCGGTCTCTCTTCCGTAATCGTTATATTTCAGTTAATTTAAATAAAAAATCGTAATTTACTATTAACCTAAACTTTTCTCAAGAATTGCACTATTTTTTAGTAAAATGCGTACAAAAATCCGTTCAGTAGATTTTGAGAAAATCGATCATATACAGACAGACAGCTTTTGGGGACTTTGTTTTATAATATGTATATGGATATATTTAGCAATGAACTTAACGGATATAAAAGAAATTATATAGTAACCTTAGCTCTCGGTTTCACAAGTTACATACCTTTCTAGTATTATAATAGCTCAAGAAAAATGTATTCTATAAGTAAAGAATTTTCAAAATCAAACTTATAGAAATCATTGATGTAAGTTTAATGCGTGACTTTTATCTTCAATCTTTCGTAATGGTACAATATATTTAACCATGAAGAAATAATCACACAAATTTTAGTAACTGTTAATGATTATAACTGTTAATTAGTCTCAAAAATACGTATAGTAAGTAAAACTTCCTCCATTACTGGACCAATAATAAAATGGACAACTCATACCGCGGAACCGTCAACTCAAATGTGACACTTTAATTACAATTATTGCTCAAACAAATGGCCATTACGCATGCTCTTTTTGTCAAATCTTGATTTTTGATACAGCTATAAAATGTCGCCGTACTGACTTGAGCAATGACTCAGTCCATCCAGTTGTCTGAAGCAATTAAATGGAGAGAAACAGTTTTGACTTTGGTTTGAAACTGGTTTACTATGTTATGAATAATCTATTGGGTAAAACCAGTTATTTTTCTGGCAAATGACCTGGTAATGATAAGTAGAATGTAGACCAAAATAATGACATAATAGAAAATTTCATGTAACAAACACCATAACGATGCCGCTCGGAAAGCTATCTATATCGAGTCTATCTATATCTAGAGATGGTTGAAGCTAGTTCCTGATATAGTACGCCCACTTCCAAAACCCGATGATCCCATCTTTGGCGCATTAGGAACTCCTCCGGATTCATCTGGCAATAAAATAATAATTCTAACAGCCCTGTATTAAATACTGACCTGCTGCTGGGCACCGGTTGTTTCTACTACTGAGAGGGATTAGGTCTTTGTCTACTACGCTGGACTAGTGCGGATTGATAGATTTCACCCTCAAAGTTCTTATAGAAAACTTTTCAGGTATGCAGGGTTCCTCACGATGTTTCCCTTCACATTTAAGCAAGCGGTAATTCGCAGAGAATACTCACATAAATTTAGAAAAGTCAGAGGTGCGTGCTCTTGGGTTTCGAACCTGCACATATTCGTCTCGGCAGTCCGTTCCACTCCCCAACTAAACCATAGGATGATACGCAACGTTTAAATTAAGTAATTCACACAAACAAACAACTCATACAATCACTCATCAATTCGTTTCAAAATTAACAATCAAACTCGAAATAAAAATTCACGGCTTAATTCCAAAAGGGTCTACAAACAATGGATAATAGTCACTTGATGCCACTTTGATGGGGATCAAAGAAAGATTGGAAAACTGAGTGCGACAATGCACGGTGCATATGGATGCATCGCTGCACGATTGAATATGGATGAGTGTGTGGATAGAGGAGTAAGAGGGAACTGGCTTTGTGGAACGTATTTGAATTTCGGCATGGAATTTTTGTTTTCGAGTTGAATTTTGTTCGGTTTGACGGTAACCTGGAAAATGTAAGGTGAGAGTTGAGGACGAGTTTCGGTCTGATGATTACAGGCTTTGAGCTGTCAATTATGGGATAATTTTTTTTTTATAGAGTGAAATCGTCAATTAAAAATGGTAAAATTTATTGCCTCCTTTTTACTCTAGCTATTTTACGAACTTAAATATAGTTCTATATATAATCTATTTGTGCTTGAATACTATTGAGGACGGTAATAGACAGCATCGTGATCACCTAGTCTCGAATACAAAAACTATCTCATATAAATTGACTTTAGTAAATCTAAAAAAATATCCAAACACACACACGCCCCGCAGAGGTAGGCAGACGCACAACTTGTGCATCCACTTTTTCAGCGTTTACTTCTCACCAGTGGCGAAAGGTGAAATTTTCCGAAAAGGAACACTATACAATATAAATACTAATTATATGCATAAATGCGGTTTGCAATTCGTTCTAATGATAATTAAATTCTACAGAAATTCAAAAAGGGAAGCCGATAGGAATCGGATAATATAGACCTTCGCCATTGCTTCTCATAAACATCCTTTAAACAGAAAAACTGTCATTCATGTTTGTATGGTAGACAAATCTATCCCTGATGATTTAATGCAGTGCTTGTATCTCACATCGTCACTTCACTTGGAATAATCAAGCGCGACTCCAAACCATGTCACGAGCTTCTATTTAAAATTCAAACTCTAGACTAGGAAACAGCACTTAGGCGGAACTCGGCGTGTCTTCGGGAAGAGTAAAGCGTAGGTAATTTTTTCTATAACTTCGAATATCTGATATTTAATAAATCAATTTAAGGACTTGTTATGCTAAAACTTTTTTCATATGGTCCGATTATTCGTATGTTTATTTGTAGCGATTTTCAAACCTTTTATGATTATCATCAGCAATCATAGGATGTCCACTGCAGATCATAGTCTCTTCCACAGTTTTTTAAAGGTAAAATATATCCTACCACTAGCAAACAACGTACACAAGGTGTTAAAACCCGCCATAGTGGC